>NW_018165555.1:1136403-1146129 GCF_001263595.1 Phalaenopsis equestris
ATATATATATATAATACCAACTCAAGAAAACCCGACGATTTCCTATAAAGTCGTCACTTTGTGGGCTCGTCAACTCGGTTAGCCAAAATTCAAAAGTGTTCTACCAACCTACATACCATCATACACAAGCATGTCAATTTTTTCCCATAAGTATAACATGTTAAAATTATAACATATCATGCAAGTTTGTGATATCACATATGCAAATTCATATAAATGCAGAAAAAAAAAACATGATAAATACAAGATTAATATAAATATGTAGAAAACTTTGTAGCAATAATTTAAGATTGATAGTGATAACATCATCAACAATAATTAGCACATATAACAAGTACAAAATTGAAATAAAAAGGGGCATGACTGCAATAGCTATGAATCTACTACAATTGACAAAAATTAATGCCCCTAACTAGGAAGGGAACGTTTATCCTCCAATAAATAGCATTTACTTACGTCGAGACGGTAATCACGACACTTATACAAGTTCGACGGTTCGACTAGCAATCCTACATCATTTGTAAAAATAAGACATAAATGATTAAACAATTAAACTTATTTATTCATTAAATTAGGTGTATTCTAATAGACCTAAGAAGATTAATATATGCACGTATATCAAATAAATTATTATTATTATATTCTTAAAAGAAGAAAATTATAAAGTTAAACTTATTTATTTACTAAATTAGATGCAATCAATTCGACCCTTATCATCATCATCATTACTATTATTATTAAATTATTGTTTTTTATTAAATTATTATTATAGTATTATACAAAAAAGAATTTATAAGTCATACAAGCTTATAAGTTTTAAATTCCCGTTTCCTCTTTGTTTTGTCTTAAATCAGAATTTAACAAATCCCATGGAAGATTGATTCATAGGATTTAGAGAAGTTGAAGTGCGTGAGAGGGAGGAAGGCAAGGGTTACCTTCCTTAGCAGTTTCGGGAAGGAGCGAACGGAAGGAAGAGGAAGATGAGAGTTTCGGGTCTCTGTGTATCACAATCCCGCCGTTGCCTTCTCTGTTAGCTCTAACAGCGACAGTATCGTGGGGGTTCAGTCACAAAGCTGTTGGTTTAAAACAAAATCGAGAGAGCGGGAGGAGGAAGATCGAGAGGAAGAGGGGGATCAGAAGGAGGGAGTGGTGAAGTTGTCGTTAAGTCTCTACCCCATGCTTTGTTCTTATGGGAAGGAGAGATGGTGGTTTCAATCAATTCAAGAAAGCGGTAATAGCGAATCGAAGAAAAAGAAACCGCAAACTTGAATTAGGAAAGCAACATACAATGAATCAAGTAAGAAAATTATTGGATCTTACATACTACCCTTCATAAAGAAATTTGGTCCCTAAATTCATACCTTAGTTCTAGAACAGTTTTGTGTACTTCGTAATCATCTCTTATTCAACCTCTAAAGTTGTTTCATGTTCTGACTGGTTCTTCGAAAACACTTTAAAAAAAGGAATTAATCTGCGGAGATGTTGTCCAACTTCACATTCCAAGATGCAATCTAATACTTTTTCATAACTCAGGTTTCCTCAAATCACCAATGGTTCATACCAGATAATATGAGAATTGTCATGCACATAACGCTGAAGTTGAGAGACGTGGAAGACACTGTGTACTCCTACAAGTTTTGGAGAAAATGCCGAACGATATGAAACTTTACCGACTTTCTCAATCGCCTTGAAAGGACCAATGAAACAAGGTTGAAGCTTTCCAGTCTGGCCAAACCGTGAAACTTTGTCCATAGGTGAAACTTTTAGAGAAACATGATCTCCGACTTTGAATTCAATCTCTTTATGCTTTGGGTCGAAGTACTTCTAACGATCCTGGGCCGTACGTAGTAGATCTCGGATCTGACCAACTTTCTCGGTACTTGATCCACAAGTTGTGGTCCAAATATTTGTCTCTCACCGATTTCGAACCAACACAAGGGGAACTACAATTTCTGCCATAAAGTGTTTCATATGGCGCCATGTTGATGTTAGTCTGGAAGCTATTGTTATAAGCAAACTCTACCAACAGAATATAGTCTTCCCAACTACCTCCAAAGTCCAAAATGCAAGCTCTCCGCAAGTCTTCTAAAGTCTGAATGCTACGCTCCAACTATCCATCTGTCTGAGCATGAAAAATAGTATTGAACTCTAATCTCGTGCCCATGGCTTCTTGCACTTGTTTCCATAGCCTGGAAGTAAATCTTCCATCTCAATCAGACACAACGACAGTTGGAATTCCATGAAGTCGAATGATGTTTTCTATGTAGAACTTGACTAATTTATCCACTAAATAGGTCTGCTTGATTGGTCAAAAATGGGAGGCCGAATTAGTTAATCTATCGACCACAACCCAAATGGCATCATGTCCTTGTTTCGATCTCGTTAATCCAACCACAAAGTCCATGAAAATCTCCTCTCATTTCCATTCTGGAAATGGAAGGGGTTGCAACAAACAACCAGGTCTCTAATGTTATGCTTGAACCATCTGACAGGTCAAACACTTAACTAGGAATTCAGCTACAACATTTTTCATACCTGGCCACCAAAATAACTTCTTAAGATCTTGTTACATCTTAGTACTTCCCAGATGAGCAAAATATGAAGTAGAATTTGCCTCATGGAGTATCTCTTGTCGAAGTTCTTCTGATTAGGAACACACAGCCGATGGATCGATACTAAACTCAGGCTTCGATCCATTCTTTATTTTCTATTTAAGTTGTAATAAGTTTGCATTCATCATATGAGCTGCAAGAACACAGTCCCCAAGTTTAAGCTGAACTGACAGTTGATAAGTGCTAGAAGTAGCTCCTGTCGGCACTATCTTGAGCTGAAGTCGTTCCATCTCCTATGTTAAATCATGCTCCCGAGTGGCTATGCAAGCTGCATACGTAGAAGGCTTTCTGCTTAAGACATCCGTGACCAAGTTCGTGTTACCGAGGTGATACTGAATCTCCAAGTCATAGACCTTCATCAACTCGACCCATCGTCGTTGCTCAAGTTCAACTCCTTTTGGGTGAAAATATACTTCAAACTCTTATAATCGGTGAAAACTTCACAACTAATGCCATAGAGGGAGTGCCTCCAAATCTTTAGTGCAAAAATAACTATAGCTAACTCCAAGTCATGGATAGGATAAACCCATTCATGCACCTTGAGTAGTCTTGAGGCATAGGTTACAAACATGTCATGCTGCATTAGAACACATCCCAATCCTTGATGTGAAACAACTTTGTAGATCTGAAATCCATCTGTGCCAGAGGGTATAGTGAGAATTGGGGTTTTTACCAAGTAATTCTTGAGTTTCTAAAACTCTGCTCACAAGCATCGAACCATTCAAACTTAACAGCCTTCTGAGTCAACCTTTACAAAGGTGTAACAATGCAAGAAAAACCTTCAACAAATCTCTAATAATATCTAGCTAATCCAAGAAAACTATGAATCTTAGTGACAGTGCCCGGTCTCGACCAATCCACTGTTGTCTTAATCTTAGCATGATCCAAAAAAATTTCAGCTCCATAACAAAGTGTCCCAAAAATGCCACTTCTTGAAGTCAAAATTCACACTTAGAGAATTTGGCATAAAGTTTATTCTCTCGAAGAGTATTCAGTGCTATTGCATGCTTCTCATCATTCTTGGAGTAGACCAAAATATCAACAATGAAGATAATAACGAATCGATCCAAGTAGGGCTTAAAAACTCTATTAATCAAATTCATAAAGTCAACAAAGACATTAGTCAAACAAATAACATCATAAATATTTCATAGTGCCCATATCGAGATCGAAAAACAATCTTTGAAATCTTCATTTTTGATCTTCAATTGATGGTAGCCTGATCGGATATCGGCCTTGTAAAACATAGAAGAACCTTGTAGTTGATCGAACAAATCATCTATACGAGGCAGTGGGTACTTGTTCTTCATGGTCACCTTATTAAACTCTGTAGTTGATGCACAACCGCATGCTTCCATCTTTCTTCTTCACGAACTGAACTAGTGCTCCCCAAGGCGAGACACTAGGCCGAATGAATCATTTATCAAGCAATTCTTGCAAATAGATTTTAAGCTCTTGGAGTTCTACAATGACCATCTGATATGACACTTTACAATGGAGTGGTCCTCGAAAGTAGGTCTATTGTGATCCGGTGGTAAGCCAGACGAATCTTTAGGAAATACATCAGTGAATTCCCGAACAATTGGAATACTATTTAAGCTAACAATTAGTTTCTCGGGATCCATCACATGAGCCAGATAGCTAGCACATCCATGGGATATCAAATTATAAGCCTTAATTGCCAAAAATAGACAGAAATAACTTCCCTACTAACCTTGAAGCAAAAGGGAACAGAGCTAAGCATGCAGAAATTCACCCGTCTCTTATGACAATCGATAATTGTATGATATATGTATAGTCAGTCCATACCCAAGATCACATCAAACTCAACTAGTAGGAATACTATGAAAGTGGCAAATATATGCATGTCATTGATGATAATGTCGTGGTTATGAACACATTGAGTAACGATCACATGTGAGCTAGATAGCAGAATGATTAATAGATGTGATTGTAATGGGGAAATCAATGTGCTAGATGCAAATTTATTTGATATAAATGAATAAGTTATCCCGGAGTCAAATAAAACACATGTCAGCTGATTTAAAGTAAGGAAGATACATGTCACCACATTAAGATAAGAGCTTCACAAACTTCTTTATGCACCATAACGAATGCCCGAGGTGGAATTGTCTGTTTGGGCTACTCTGAAGCTTGAAGCTCACTGAGACTGGTATTATACCATGAGGGTTGTTGATACATCAGTGCTAACTGTTGAGGTTGTTGATGCTACTGATACCGGTTGAAACGCCGCCATTTGTTGCTGTTATTGTTGAGGTTGAAAATAGTTCTGCTTCGCTTAGCCTTTTCGTGATGCTTCTGAAATTGTCCTCCATTTGACTTATGTCACTTACTCTTGTGATGAGACTTATAATTATTTTCCTAGGTGCTTGTCACTTGCGGCTAACCTTGAACTTTGAGGGGACAATCCTTAGTTTTATGATCAATACTATAACAATTGAAGCATTTGCCAACAACCAAATTACAAGTCCCAGAATGATATTTCCCATAATAAACACATTGAGGATTTGCTTTTGATTTTTGCGCTTGGTGATTTTGATGCTGCTTCTTTTGGGAACTCCCATTGACTTGTGTATCTAATTTCTTTCGCTTCTCGACATGCTTTTCCTCGCAGACATTGATCTCCATCTACGCATGAATACCTCGATCAACCAGTTCTCTGTAAGTTGATCGCCGATATGAACCTTTGAATGTCGTCTCTTAAGCCAACCAGTAAATGTTAGATCTTCTGCTCTTCATGTTGATTAATTGATGAGATGAAACAGCCAATTATGTCTCATACTCCCGAACGGTCTTCGTCGCTTCCTCTAGCTTCCTCAAGTCATTCATGAGCTTGACCCGGTCCGACATAAGGAAAAATTGTTCCAGAAATAATCTTTTGAAATCCTCCCATGACACTACTGCATCAGGTCCAAAAGTGTTACGACGGTGACTTTCCAACCATGACACTACTGCATCAGATCCAAAAATGTTACGACGGTGACTTTCCAACCAACCATCAACTCCTTCACATAATTGGAATGTCGCAATGAACAACTTACGGTCTTCAAGACACTTTATTCATTGAAACCTCTTTTTGATATCATGGAGCTAATGCATTGGACTCGATTAGGTCCATCGTGCCATTGAAGTTAGGAGGATGTGTCTTCAAAAAATGACCAATCACTCAATTTATAGTACTCTCATTGGTCATCGTCATTGATTGATGGGGTTGAGCCTCCATGGCGGCCACGGGTGGTGTTGATTAAGTGGCTTCTAGTTCTAGTTGCATCACTTGCTGGATAGCTTGGACCGCTTATGCAATTTGGGCTGCAAAGTTAGCTTGTAACGCTTCAGTAACATTCTGTGTTACCACCTCCACGAGAGTCACCATGTTGAGATCTTGCGCTCCAATGGTCTCGATGGTTTGAGTTGGATCAGCACGATGGCGACTAGGAGAGCTAAAACCACTAGAAACAGGCACCTAATTTATAATAGCTCTCTGAAATCCTCTTCCATGAGCGGCTGCAACACCTCTTCTTTTCAGAACCATTCTAAACAATTTAAAGATACGCAAAATCAAAATCAATTGAATACCGACTTATAAGAATACCTATCCCCTATCTAATACTTAGAAGTCAAGGGATATGAGATGCAAAGATAAGGAAGGTTAAAATACAAAACACAAGCTCTAATACCACTCTGTCACATCCCAAGTCCGGAAGGAGATTCACCCCGACAACGCAGGGCCTGATGAAATGAAAAAAAACATTATTTATATTTTCAAAGAAATGCTTGCATGCAAATAAAAGAAAAGAAAATGTAAATTTTATTAATACTGAAAGATTCAATAATTCAGCTGGACTAAAATAGAAAACTAACTGAATCAAAATAGAAATTATAACATGGAACAACTACCATACCCAACAAAGAAAAATAAAATAGTTAAAACAAACACAAGAAAAAATATCAAAATTGAGACACTAAAACTGAAAAATTTGTTCTAGTGGAGATGGTCATATTGTTGGCTGAATATAACTTGTTATGCAATTATATCAAAGAATGAGTTTGACAAACTCAATAAATAATAGTTTTCTATTAAAGCATAAACAACAAATAAATAAGAATTACTATGTGCATGTGTAATACTGTAAGACAAACTAGAGCGATAAATATTAAATATGCATATCATACGAAATATGCAATCATTTTAAATCAAATTTCTTATCATTTAACTTTCATTTATACATATAGTCAATTTTAACTGACAACCTGAAACCAAGAAAGTCAAATACCAACCCATGGAAACCCAATGATTTCTTGTAGAGTTGTCATTTTGTGGGTCCGTCGACCTGACTAACCAAAATTCAAAAGACTTCTACTGATCTACATACCATCACACACAAACATGAAAATTCATTTTCACAGATAAAACATGTTAAAATTATAATATATCATGCTGATTTGTGATATGACATATGAGACTTCCTACAAGTTTAGAAAAAAAATATGTTAAATGCAGGATTAATATAAACAGGTAGGAAATTTTGCGCCAATAATTTAAGACGGATAGTGATATTATCATGAACAATAATTAAAGTCTATAACAAATATAAAATTGAAATAACAAGGACATGATTGGCAATAACTATAAATCTACTACAAAGGATAATGATTAACGCTCATAACTAGGAAGGGTAGGTTTATTCTCCAATAAACAACAGTTACTTACCTTGAGACGGTAATCACGACCCCTCTATAACTTCGACGATTCAACTAGCAATCCTACATCATTTAGAAAAATAAGACAAACGATTAAGCAATTAAACTTATTTATTCATTAAATTAGGTGCATTCTAATAAACCTACAAAGATTAATATATGTATGTATATCCGATAAATTATTATTATTATATTCTTAAAAGCATGAAATTATGAAGTTAAACTTATTTATTTACTTAATTAGAAGCAATCAATTTGAACCTTATTATCATTATTATTATTATTATTATTATTAAATTACTTCTATTTATTAAATTATTATTATAGTATTATACAAAAAAGAATTTGTAAGTTATCCAAGCTTATAAGTTCTTAAATCCCATTTCTTCTCTGTTTTGTCTTAAATCGGGATTCAACAAATCCGATGGAAGATGGATTCACGGGATTTAGAGAAGCTGAAGTGCGCAAGAGGGAGGAAGCCGGGGGTTACCTTCCTTGACGGTTTAGGTAGGAGCAAACAGAAGGAAGAGGAAGATGGGTGTTTTGGGTCTCTGTATACCACAATCCCGCCATTTCTTTCTCAATAAGCTCTAACTGCGACAGTATCGTGGGGGTTCGACCACGAAGCCGATGTTTTCGAGCAAAATCGGGAGAGCGGGAGGAGGAAGATCGAGAGGAAGAGGGAGATCAGGAGGAGGGAATGGTGAGGTTGTCGTCAGGTCACTACCCATGCTCTGTTCTTATAGGAAGGAGAGGTGGTTCAATCAATTCGGGAAGGCGGTAACGACGAATAGAAAAAAATAAATCGCAAGTCTGAATCAGGAAAGCAACAAAAAAGGAAAGAATTGTGTACAAGGAAGCAGGTAAGAAAATTTTCAGATCTTACAGATGGAGTGTCTACATTTCTAGTTGTAATGACCAAGATACCATAACACACACACACGCAAACTACATTTACACGTTGAAAAAGGATTCCAGATGAGAGAATTCCGCCTGCTAACGCCTCAAATTTATCATCAATTGTCATTGATGCTTGTCAACGTTTGCTGTTGATGCCCACTAAAATTTGTCTTTGGTAATGCTAACTCTCATCATCACCCAAAATTGACTTTTGTTGTGAACACCAACTGTTAACCGCCATTGACAGCTACAATCTATCATTGCCCGCCACCGAATGAAGCCGATGCCCATTGTCCTCCATCATCAAACAATATTAGTACTTGTTGCCATGCTTATAATCTCGCCTTCTCCAGTGACAGAAAGAGCTGATTGTTCTAACCTTCAAACTGTATAGAGAAATTATTTCAAATGAATTGGGGTATGTAGTTTTTTGTCTCCTTCTCTTTTTTCCACTTAAGAAAAAAAACTCGTGGCTCTTGCAAACCGAGATCTATTCATTTATGTGTGCTAAAATTTTCATGCCACATTAAGACCATAAATAATTTCTAGCACAGCAATCACAAACCACCAGTCCATAGCCAGGCATAACCAAATCTCGAAAAATAAAATTTACCCAAAACTCCATGTATGTCATGTTCGTTCAACAATAATCAAAACCAGCACGCATACAACTAAAAAAATTGATCACCTTACAAAAACCAAGATCTGATGAAACGGAACAGGAAAAAGGAGGAATGGAAAACCCATACATACCTCTCCTGTCCAGCCGTATCCCAAATCTGCGCCTTGATTGTCTTATGATCAATGGTGATCGTCCTCGTTTGAAACTCCACCCCGATTGTAGCTTTTGAATCTAAGCTAAACTCATTTCTCGAAAACCTAGCCAGCAGCTGCGACTTCCCCACTGCAGAGTCCCCAATCAACACCACCTTGAAAACGTAATCGATCTTCTGGTTAAACTCCCCGTGCTTGTTTGCCATCCCCCACGATCTGATTGATCCCAGTAACCTTAAAAACTTAACGAGACGGAGGAGATCTGGAGATGAAGGAGATGTCCTCGTTACTCATGAGATCTCCATCCCTGATTCTACGACTTGGCACCTACAGGTCAACTTATAGCGCCGGCTCGGATGGATTTTGATCAGAATTAGAGTTTCGATTTGGATTATCAGGTCAGATGAAGGAGAGAAGCAAAATGCGGGAAGAGGGAGAGATGAACGAGAGGAGAGTGGACAAATGCCAACGGCTCCTGCCCTCAACAAAACTATTTTCTTATTTTCTATGGGTCTTTTTACATACAAACCACCCAAAATTTTAAAAATAATATTTTCACCCCTAAACTTAAAATTTACATTTCAATTTTCAACCACTTAATATTTGATTTTATTTTAAAACATTGATTTGTTATATTTAAAATTTTGAGTCATTGAAATATAAAATTTTAAATTCCGATGATAAATCTTCTATATTCAATATTTTAGATTATATATAT
>NW_018165555.1:1146293-1151946 GCF_001263595.1 Phalaenopsis equestris
TATATATATATGTAAAAACCTCAATTTGTGCCGCATTCCTTGTTCAGTTGGTAGACAGAGTCACTGTAAGTCCTCTCTGGCAAATGTTCAATCCCTACCGTGGTGCGTGTGGGGTCGAATTATAAACACATGACGCGGGCTCTCGTCATGAGGCCGGATTGCGCATGGAAAATCGATATTTTGGCCTCTGCCAAATATCAATTTCCTTTCAATTAAAAAAAAAAAATGTAAAAACCTCAACTTTTTAACAGATGCAAATATTATTTTATTTATTAATTAATCATGATTCATAGTGGCCCGGCACAACACTAGACGAGTATTATTGTAATTATTTTGCCAGCGACCCGGCTCTAAAAAAATTTCAGCAAGTCAAAATTGATTTTTATATGTAGGGGTGTAAACGAGCCAAACACGAGACACGAGCGAGCTATGCTCAGCTCATGTTCGGCTCGTTTATATTTCGAGCTCAAAAAGTGTGTTCGTGTTTGACTCGTATGCTTAACGAGCCGAACACGAGCTGTTCACGAACAAAGAGTCCTTTTAATAACCTTAATCATGTAGCCATAAGACATAAGACAATAAGGGTTTGAGCAAAATTTAAAAATTATTATTTATATTAAAACATCAATCTAATTTAATAATTTTTATTCTCTTTTCTTAATCAATATTTTAATTGATTATAAATCTTTGTAGCCTCGTAGTCAATTAGATTTTTTTTAAATACTACTTTATATATATATATATATATATATATATAAACTTGATGAGTAGTATTTCGAGCCACGAACGAACACATCTTAGTTCGTGTTCGGCTCGTTAACCTATCGAACAAAATTAACGAGCCAAACACGAGCTTTTTAACGAGCCGAACACGAGCTGTTCGCGAACGAAGAGCTGTTTTGACAGCACTATTTATATGGCGTAGAATCACATTAATATATGGGATAATTACATATAGATCATTTATAATATTGATATTTACAACTTAGTCACACAGGTGATTTATTTGAATTAGCGAAATTTACATGTGCCACGATCAAAGTACTAAGAATTTGATTAAAATAAAAATTTTTATATTTGAGTGAGAATTTAAAAAATGAATGAAAAAGAGTAGTTGGGTGGTGTTTATGTAATTGCCCCCACTATAAATAAAGAGATATTTCCATAAATACCACCAATTCTTATCAATTTGCATATCTTACGCATAAACTTTGATTTTTAAATTTATATCACTCAAAATTTTCATATCACATAAAAATGACGACCATTTTTACATATCTGGACTCGAAGAAGTAATGGACGCAAAAAGAGAACAAATGACCATCTTGCCAAGAACTCATTGAAGAGTGCACGAGAGACGAGTTAACCAGGTGTCGGAGGAGGTGTGATAAGTCAGTGTCGAGCTGTTGGCCAATGGTGGCATGACAGATGGAGTAGAGAGTGGCTGAGTACAGTCCGTAGAAGGCGAGAATAAAACCAAGGATCCAAGGTCTGTAGAGCCAGGTTGAGCTAAAGAAGGGGCTGAAGAGAATTTTGATGGTCTACTTTGCAATAATTGTTATATTTATGGTTTTATTTGTAATTATAGGTAATTTTGACTTTAAGCTTTTTTTATTTTTATGCCCTTGTCCTCTTCTATAAAAAGGATTTAGGGTTTATGAGAGGTATATAGAGAGAAGTGTGAGGGTAACCCTAAATTTTTTTTTCTTTTTCCTATCTGACGCAGTGAAACCTGACTCCTCATAGACGAATGTGAATCAACTTAACGTGGAACAATATAAATTTTTTGTGTTTGATTGTTGTTGCGTGAATTTCACCATTTTTGTATTATTTTCACATAATAATTTATATTAGAGCTTCAGGTCCGTGATCAAAGCGTGATTCAGCTTTGACAAACAGAAAATCCAAGTTGGTTGTCTGCGTCTGTTGCAGCGGGTGGTATAATGTGCTTTGTCGGCATATTCAGATGTTCTGTAGCGGTTCCGGCAAATCCGGCGGCAGTCTGGCGGGGTCTGGCGTCAGGCGGCAACTCCAGCTTGGTCCAGCACAGGAAGGCGGAGAGGGAGCTGTCCGAAGGTTTGGAAAAGGAGAGAGAGCAGCACGACGGAAGGTTCCTGCGGCGGTTTCAGCGCAGTCAGGCTTCTGGCGGCGGCGGCGGCAACGACAGGCGTGATCAGAGGATTGCGAGGAACAGCCAGCGTGACGTAAAAAGGTTTTCTTTTTAGAAAGAAAAAAAGGAAAAAGTTTTTCTTTTAAGAAAATAAAAGTGCAAGTCCCTGGACAGAGAGATTTCTGGGAAGAAAGTAACAGTGAGGAATAGTGGAAAGAAAAAAAAAGAGAAATTCTTTTTTAAATGATTTTCAGTTTTGGGAATAGAAATATTAAAAAAAAAAAAGATAAAAATTTCTCGGAAAAAAAATGGATAAGGAAAAAGGAAAAAAAAAATTCAGGAGAGAAAAACAAAATATTTTTATTTTCTAAAATTTATTTCTTTTTCAAGTTGATTTTTTTTATATTTTTTTTCTTTCTTTCACATATTTTGTTAGAGATTTTTTTTTTTAAAAAAAAAAAAAGAGATTTCGACCTTAGAAAAAAAATGATAACAAGATTTTTAGTTCTTTAATGTTTATTATGACAGTGAAAACGTTTATTCATCAGGTGATCACGTATTTCGTTAAAATTAATGTAACGAAATTTGATAACAAAGATAACATTGACAAGCGTTGTGAAGTGATAAATGTGTTGTGTTCTCTGAATCTGGAGGGAGTCATGAATGGTGAGGAATGCCCAAAAGAGTAGTCAGAAAGAGAATTGTTTTTTTTATGAATCAAATTGCTTGTGGCTTAATCTGAAATTACTTAACCATGGAGATCAAATTTGTGGCGATAATGGAGACCTTTTCAAAGAAATTATGGTGGATGTTGGAGAACAAATATCTCATGAAGAGCGTAAAGAGTCGTCTCCATATGAAGCATCAACTCTACAGATTTTAGATGAGACGGGGGGTTGCTATTGATGAACATTGAATGACTTCACAAAATTGTTAGCAGATCTATCAAATTTGGATTAAGAGGTTGGAGATGAAGACAATTTGTTTCTTATGTTAAATTCGCTCCCGGATGAGTAAAAAAACTTCACGATGTCACTCATTCATGAAAATAAGATATTAATTATGACGAATTGACTACAACACAGTTGAACAATGAGTTTCGTTGAAGGGACAAGGAGACCGCAAATATGGAGTCAGTTGAGACACTTACACTCTAACGTGACATATTTGAGAAGATGAAGAATTGGAAAAGAAAAGTGGCAGCGGTGACATTTCTCAAAAGAGGGACAAGTCTCGTGGGCACAATCTTGAGAAAAATTAGTGTGTATTCTGTTTAGTGATTAGTCATTGAAAGAAAGATTGTTCTAAGATTAAGAAAAAGGGAAATGAAGTTGCAATTGAGGCTAAAGTTAATGTCATTTGTGAAAAAATGTGAAGAGACGGGTTTAGATGTATTGTTATTTGCAGTTTCTCACAATTTATTTACAGATGATTCATGTTGGATTTTGGACACGGTTGCAACCTATGACATTTGTCCTCATTGAGGATGGTTTTGAACATACAAGGAGCTGGATAGGGATGCAATGACTATGGGCAATGATCAAGTTTGTCGTACTATTGGTGTGGGGAGTATCTTTATCAGAATGCATGATAGTACTGTGAGGGAGTTGACCAATGTTAAACGTGTTTCGGATATCAGGAAGAATTTGTTGTTAGTATGGGCTTTAGAGTCCAAGGGCTATAAGCTAGTTATTGAGGCATAAGTTATGAGGATATGCGTGGAGCAATAATTTTTATGAAGGGAGTTCGTCGTCATAATCTTCATGACAGTATAGTGACTGGAACGACTATTGTTGCTGCTGATTCTTTTGATGCCGCTATATTGTGTCATATGCGGCCAACTCATGCTGGATGGATAGACTTCACTGCAAGCTTTGGTGAAGAAATGATTGATCATAGGAGCGAACAACTGTTAGCTTAATTTTTGTGAACATTGTGTATTTGACAAGAAGACACCGATATCTTTAGAGACAGTCATCCACAGTACAAAAGATATTTTAGAGTAAGTTTAGGGCCCGACAAAGACAACATCATTTAGTGGCGGAGATACTATCTCTTTTATTGATGATTATTTCAGGTATGTGTGTGTATACCAAGAAGCGCAAAAACTAAGTGCTGAAGATTTTCATAACTTGGAAGAAGTGGATTGAGACTCAGATCGGTTAAAAAGATATAGTGTATCAAATCAGATAATTAAGGAGAATACATTTCAGATGCTTTCTGACACGCTCTAAGTGAGGCGAAACGCAGGAGGCTCACAGAAGTATACGTGGTATATCAGAAGTATATAGAATGGAGTTCCGTGTATTGATTCCACAGGGAACTGGATGATTCCAATGCAAAAAAGTTCTAATATACTATTGTTGATTCTTGTTGACCTCATCTTTGGTCACATAGGACTTGCACGAACATCACCCATTGGTCTGGTATAGCCACATTAGCCAATAATCTACACACGCTCTTTTTTGGCCTCACATGATCACATTAAGCTTGGGCGTGACCATGCCCAAAAATATCTTGACGTGGTCACACCTACTCTAGCCGTGACCATGCCCAAAAGTTTCTCGGAGTGGTCACACCAGTTCTAGGCATGACCACACCTAGGTATATATGGAGTGACCACTCCACGTGATCACTGTCAGTGTCACACTACCTATCTGTGGCCTTTGTCCACAGATCCAAGCACAAACAATTGCGCCATTTCACTAAAGGCGATCCACAGCTCTTTTGATTCATCATGGTCGTCAGAGAGAGCTCTGCCACAACCTTCTCAGCTTATAAATAGATGGTCTTCGACACTCTCCGAGAGGTACACACATACATTCCACTCTTTACATTCTCCATTGCACCGAGGAAGAAGTCCACCGACAAGCCACCTCCTCTTTGGTAAGCTTCTTCTATTATTCTCTTTTAATTTAGGCATTTATTTTCTTAACTCAAATCTAGATTAAGTTAACCCATCCAATAGCCTTTTACTAGGCTTGGGTTTGGGTTTAACTCATGTCGAGTCGGACCCGACCTAATCCTAACCCAACTTAGGCTCAACCTAAACCTTATTCTAAACCCTAACCTAAACCCTAATCCAAATCCTAACTCAAACCTTAATCCAAACCCTAACCTAAACCCTAACTTGAACTCGAACCTAAACCATAACATGAACCCACCATAACCCTAACCAACATAAGATCCAAACCAGGTTCGACCTTACCCAACCTGAATCTGACATGACCAAACCTAGATCTGGCCTAACCCAACTTAAGTCAACCTAACCAAATCCAGCTCTGACCTAACCCAACTTAAGCCAACCTAAGTCAACCCAAGTCAACTTAAGTCAACCCAGAGCAACCCAAGTCGGCTCAAGTTAACCTAAGTCAACCCAAGCCAACCTAGTTCAAACCGGACCTCCAACCAGCTGACCAAAATTACATTTGAGCTCAATTATGAGCACATACGAGCTATAAAACTAGTTTACCTCAGCCTGATCCCCACCCATGTCTAATATAAGGCTATATATATATATATATATATATATATATATATATA
>NW_018165555.1:1151981-1157176 GCF_001263595.1 Phalaenopsis equestris
AAGCACATATATATATATAACAAGACATGAATTAAATACTGAACCTTAAAAATTTTTTAAAATATATCAAGATAAAGAATGAGAATAAAACCTAGGTAAATCTGACAAGAAATTTAGGTTAGCTAACTTAGACACCAAACCGAAGACCATACACTTACCCCAGGTTAGTGCGAGTATAAAAGCCTAGGTTAATTTAATAGGTATCCTAGTTAGTGTTAAAGATTAGGACTTACAAAATAACAAAGCAATCCTCTGAGATTAGAGGGAATACCTGAGAGTAACATAGCCACCGCTGCAACTAGTAAATCCAACGATAAAAATGCCTAGTTCACATTCAATACTTCCTCAAAATAAAGCAAAACCTGAAATTTTCTATGCTTTGAAGCTTTAACTTTAGGGGCGACGCTGGGCAAGACAGAGGAGTATTCGGACGCAATAGAGTGCTAAGTTTGAGTAGTCTGATGTTTTAGGTGAGATATATGTAAATATAAAGTTTAGGGTGCTAGACATGTAAATAAGCAACTTTTATAATGCAATGTATGGCCCAAGATAAATCTTTTGTTTCGTCATACATTTTATCACACTTTCTGACATACAAAAATATCAATATTTGAATGATTAATTCTCTAAAGACATCAATCCTATCATATTATCATATTATCTATGTCCTCAAATTAAGTGTCATGAAGGCATCCATAAAAAAATAATAATAATACAAAATATAACAAACATTGATATTAAGAAAATATCAACTCTTTAACCAAAATTTAAAATCTCATTGAACCAATCATGATACATGTAATCAATAAAATTATAATCATAATCCAAAATATGCATCATTTAAAAAAAAAAAAACAATAAGATTATCATCCAGATAACATTGAAGCAAACCGCACCTAAATCCATTTCTTATGAGAATTCATCATCTTCTCTTCTTGCAAAGTTCTTCTCCGAGCCTTCTTATCATCCACGCTTGAAGAAACAAACAGACATTGCCTCACTGTAGGATTTGTTTCAATTTGCCTGTTCATACGATTTTCCTTAAGGGGACTGAGTGACCGCCATTCTTCTGAGTTAAAAGAACTCAGATGCTGAGTCAAGGCTTGCCTACTATGCTCCATACTTCGCCGAAGAATCAGATTCGCTCCATTCCTGTCAGGTGAATCACAGTCCGACGAAGATGAGCTGGTGCTGCTCATGTCATAGAGAATATTTTCGCTCATGAACGGAAGTTGTTTAGCAGTTGAGGTTGTTGAAGAAGAAGATGATGACGATGATTGCCTTCGAAGCCTCATCAATTTGCTGATCTGAATCAAATTTTCAAATGTTGTTCAGACTACTGAAACATATAATTACATCCAAATGTGTATAGGAATGTTACCTGTTGCTCTAAATATAGCATATCCTTCTTCAGCTTTGTGGTTATCATGTTTTTTCTTCTTATGACCTCTTCCAATTCTGCAATTCTCTATTTTAATAGGAAAGAAGAGAAAGGTGAGAGAAGGCCATGAAAAACTTAAATCGCTGATATTAGAAATGAAAAACAACCTTAGAGAAAGCAATACTGGAAGAATGGGCAGCTTCCCTCAGCTCTTTGATGGTTGCATCCTTCTCCTCACATTCATTTCGAAGGTTGTAAAGCTCTTGCTCTGCGGCCAATGTGCTCAGTTCTACAGGCTGCAAGATTTACTGATTAAGAATATATGGTAAGATGAGTGTCTTTTTTTTTGTAATTTTTTGAATTATGGATAAGGGCTTCGCCGTAAATAAATTTGTAATTTAAAATGAACATTTAATAGAGGTTCTATGATGAGCATGATAACGAGAAAACGAAGCCAAGATAGAACCAATGCGAGCAAACTGGAATATCAAATTTTCTTAATTTTATAAATAACAAAATTAAAAGGTTCCAAAAAAACTCTTCAAAAGATTATAAAAGTAACATTTTTGGTGCGTACAGCTCATGAAAGCGTTATGTGAAGCGTTAGAGATTGATTATTACTGAAACTTCATTTCCTATTAGATATTCTCTGGGATTTTTGTAAGTGGTTATTTCGACGGCAGTCGTGTGACTTTTAACATCTCATTTGGGTGTCCTAACCTTCTAGCTTTAAAGGACGCCACTCTCTTGTAATCTAAGAGATAAAGAAGATAGATGGCCTGCATATTTAACATTTCAAATGACATTAAAATAATGTTCTGTTTAACATTTTATGTAATTTTACATTTTTTTTTCTCCAAGAATGATGGTTTAAAAAAAAACAATTCATGCTACTCTGACATATCATTCCAACACATATGTCAACAGTTTCTGCGGTGGCACCAACCTTCCCACGTTCAGTTTAGAAAATTAGAGTTTTAACTATGGATAGAAGTTTTAGGCCCAACGCTTAAGTTTGAGCTGGATGTGAATGACAAGCATTGTTAGAAAAATTACACAATTTTTATGTGAAAACCAATTAGAAACACATACAAAATAATATTTAAGGGGTTAAATACAACAACAATGGACCAGCATTTATATGGCAAGCCTCTACATCCACAAGTGAAAAGAGAAGATTTGATCCGCTAACAAAAAAGCCACATGAATTTTAAAATAATAATAAAAAAAGAAAATACTCTTTCCAAAATTACAAAGTGTTACCAACTTTGTGCAGTGAGGGACTGATTTAAGTTAGATCTGGCTTCGCTGCTGCTAGGCCTAAGGAAGAAGGAGATCCAAAAAAAGACTTGCATAAAAGTTGTTGGGGACTTCTAGCTAAACAAGCACAAAATAAAATTACACAAAAAGATGAAAAATGATAGACATAAAAGGCAAGTATACAAAAAAAAAAAATCTATTAAAACAGATCATTAGCAAATCAATAACCATACAAAATTAGCTCAAAACATTTTAAATTTAGGGAAGATGATTACACAATAAAGGAAGAATTTATAAAAATGTTATCGATTTTAGAAAATGTTTAATATTGTCATAAATCCAAACACCAGAAAATGTTCAATATTGACAACAACAAGGAGATAAATGCATGATAATTCTAGTAAATTAAATATAATAATGTGATGAAAGATAATACAGAGTGTTCACATTTGTAATCATTTTGTGGGCCACCTGATTCTACAATGCTGAGCTGGAATAGCTTAATCAAATGCTACATCATTCTCTCTCTTCAACAACAACAACAAGAAGAAGCCTTTAGCCAATTAAGTGCGGTTGGGCACATGAATCATTTTTCTCCATTGCATCCTATTGCGTGTCATGTTTTCATTTAATTCTAATAGATTAAGATCATTTTTACACATGATGCCCAAGCCTTTTTAGGTCTATCTCTGCCTTAAGTCGAATCTAAAACATCTACTCTCCTAACTGAATTATCAGATGGTCGATGTTTATGTGACCAAACCATCTAAGACGACTCTCTCTAACCTTGTTCGCCACTGGAGCTATACCAACCCTATCACAAAATATTCATTTCCCATTTTGTCTCTAAGTGTCAAGCCACTCATCCATCTAAGCATTCTCATCTCAACAAAACTTAACTTTATTTATGCTTCTCTTTTAAAAGTCAACATCACCACTATCTTATAAAATTTTCCTTTAAGTCTAAGTAGTACTTTACTATCACATGATAGGCCCGATGCAATCCTCCACTTCAACTAACCAACTTGAATTCAAGTAATAACATCCCCATCTATATCACTATCACTTTAAACAATAAACCCGAGATATCTAAAATGTTCAAACCTTTTAATGATTTGCATCCATAGTTACAAGTTTACCACTAGAGCTACTACAACCAAAATTACATTCCATGTATTTAGTTTTAGATCTACTAAAATGAAAGCCTTTAGACTCCAACGTAAACTTCCATAATTCAAGTTTTTCCTGAACTATTTCTCTAGTCTTGTTCACAAGAAGGATATCATCGGCGAAAAACATATACCAAGCTACATCCTTCTGTAATCTATAACTAAAGCAAAAACATATGGGTTTAAAGCATTTCTCTGATGTAATCCAACTGAAAAGGGAAAATACGTGGTCAATCCTCCTCCAGTTCAAACACAAGTAATAGCTCTAGTATACATATCTTTAATGACTTTAATATAAGTCATTTTAACACCTTTTTTTTTTCTAGAACTCTCCAAAAGACTTCAATGCAAATCTTTGTCCCGATTCTTCTCACCTACTAATAAATTCTCTACCAAAATCTCTCAATATATTTAATTCAAAGAACCAGCACTAGAAATTCCTCACTAAAAATAACCACTAGCTCTTTTCGCAAACACAAATCAAAGTTTCCATGAATAATGTGCCAGCTCTCTACAAGCAAACATCAAGTCCAAGTACATTTTCACAAAAATTGAATTTATCGAGATAATTGTGATTCCAATTCAACAAAAAATCAGGTTTAAATTTTGACTTATGTTATTCAAAATAACATTATCCTAACATATTTTCAAACCTGATTTCATTCCAAATAACAAATAATTATTTGATATTATCCTAAGCACCTTCCCATTTGATTTTGTGCTTTTTTAAACTAAATTATATCGTAACAAAATCCTAATAAGCATAGCCTGTATTTGAACTTGTGTGTACTCAGCATAAACAAGAATATACAACCTCTCTTATCAGACCAGAGTGAGAACAGATCGCTCAGTAAATATGAGAGTATATTCATTGTTGCATAAAAATATGGTTTACATACCACTCAATTTTTATGTATTTACATATCTAACACCTAAACTTCAATTTTTATATATATGCGACCTTAACTATGCAAGAAAAGGTTCATTTCACTTTTTAAAAGTTAAATAATGGTATTTTTGATGTGACATGAAAGATTTGGGCGGTATAAATGTAAAAAGCGAAGTTGAGGTGTTAGATATGTAAAAACATAGGAATTAGGTGGTATGCATGTAAATGCCCATACATTTTAATATTTCTCAAATCCCATACTGAATCTTTGGCAAATAGTAAACGAGATTGGAACAGTAGGTGGACTGCTAATATGTGAGAGAGACAGAAGCTTTAAAACAGGGCAATGAACTGCAGATTTACATCCAATTCGCTTGGTAATGTGTCTCACCTGAAAATCTGCAGAGGAAGCAACACTGCAACAAAAATCAGACATATCGGACATCCTGCGCTCCTCTTGCTCAGATGCAATTTCGTGATTGTTCACGAACACTCT
>NW_018165555.1:1157186-1161884 GCF_001263595.1 Phalaenopsis equestris
TCTTTACTCAACTCAGTCGTGTAAATGTCCTATAGCAGAAGGCATCGGTTAGATATAGAAAAATGAAAAGCATCTAAAAATAAGATGTCCAGTTGCTGACAGCAAAGCGGTTACCTTTGTCTTAATTGATCTGCTACTACAAAGTGGCACAATACCACTATCTGGATTGAGATGCAGGACTCGAGTACCGTAAGGACAGAATTTAGCTTCATTTGCCTTTGCTATTTCTCCAATTACAGAGTGCTCATTGTCCAATGAAATCTGGCAGCCCGATGTTGAAGACTGGTCTTTTATAAGCCTCGTTTGCTCACACAAATCATCAAGTTTTGCTTGCATGTTCCTGAGAACCTCATCCTATCCAAGAAACATGAACAGGATTTTTTACGAAGTGATCTCTTTTCTGAGAGTTCACAAAGATTATAGTCCACCAAAACAATAAATTCATCTAAATATTTCAAATTTTCCCTCCAACCTTTTGGGATGAGAACCTAATCTCAAAATTCACATACGCAGAAAAAAATATACAATAAAAATTAAAAATTTTTCTTATGAAACACTATCTGAAAGGAAATAAGACCTCGGGGAAAAGTTAATTCTTTATAGTTGGAGTTCTTTTCCCGAGCATTGGTTCAAATATTACATTCAATTGATGAAGAAAAAAAGGGTTCGAGAAATTGAAAGGAAAGTTTCTATTTTGAGTACTTGAATGTGTGGCATATTGGGTGTAACAAAAAGGAACCCCAATATGTCAGGTTCAAACACTCATCCAACCCAAAAATATCCTTATTTTGAATATAACATAAATTGTAATCAAATAAATAAATTATTATAAACTTTATTCTGGCAAACCACAAAGATTGCCAATCTGATACCAAAAGAAATTCATTCGATTAAATATTGAAACCAATAATTCCTTAACTCATACAAGAAAATAGCATGGAATCTCAAGATTTATAATTGCAGAAATAACTTGTACGAGCCGAACCAAGCCGCAAACGGACATTAATCCCGAATGACAGTGTGTAAATTATTTGACCCTTTATTTTCTTCCTTGAATGTGTGGCATATTTCCCAAATAACATCACAGAGATTCCATAATATCTTTCCAGTCGATCTTTCTCGTGCTTGGTACCAGCCTACCACACCACCTTCACCCTGTAATCAGGAAAACCACATGACCCTTTCCTACTCTACCTCGTCAACGTCGCTCATGTTATAAAAGTCAAGGCTAGGATATTGTAGTTTGTCGTGTCCATAAGTTGATCTCCCATGTGTATGATGGTTATTTAATTCATATGGTAGATGCCAACAAATTCAATTTTAGGTTATTTAGTATCTCAGTTGTTTGAAAGTTTGCTGATGTACTTCCCGTAGGGGTGTAAACAAGCAGAACACGAGCAAGCTCAGGCTCAGCCGTGTTCGGCTCGTTTAGATTTCAAACACAAAAATTTGTTCGTGTTCGTATGTTTTCTTAGCGAGCTGAAGATGAGTTATTCACGAACAAAGAGCCGTTTTGACAACTACAGTCATGCATGCAGTCGTTAGGGGCTTAAATAAGTCAAGCTTGAGCGAGCCTAGGCTCGGCTAGTTAAAACATATCATTGTTCATATTTGGTTAATTTATAGATCGAGCTCAAAAGATTTGTTCGTGTTTGGCTCGTTTGCTTATGGAGCCAAACACGAGCTATTCATGAACAGTCGTAGAATGTTAAGGACATGAAATAGTCACACATAATTAGAATGTTAGGGCAGGGCATGATTTAAGTTGTGTTATTTATATTAAAGTTCATTTAAATAGAATTTAATATATTTTTATTTTTTTAATTAGTAATTTTATTTGATTATTAATCTTTGTAGCCTTGTAGTTAATTAAATTATTTAAAAATAATATTCATTAACAAAATTTTGTTCTTGTTCGGCTTATTTATATGTCGAGAGCATAAAAATTATTCGTATTCGGCTCATTTGTTTAGCGAACGAATCAAACACGAACTACTTAAAGAGCTATTCACGAATAACGAACCATTTTAACAGCCCTATTTCTCGGTGATTTTTCCTACTTCCTATATGATGGTTAGATCAAATTTACTATAAATTTGCTTTCGGGGACCACTCCAATTTTTAAGACATCATATCAAATCGCCACTATTGAACTCCATAGGCTCAAAGTTCAGTTACGGGAATTACTTGATACATGATTTATTTGACATAGCATTTTGTCTTGGGGAGCACTAATCGTGTTAGCGAAGCTGAAAGATAAGAGCATGAGATTATTCATCAACTATAATAAGTTGAATATGGTGACTGCAAAAATTAAGTATCCATTGTCTAGTACAGATGATATATTTGACTAGGTTCAAAGCTCTTCGGTTTTCTTTAAATTAACCTTTAACCAAACTGCCATCAATCAAAGATTAAGAGCAAAGATGTACCCAAGATTAATTTTGGTTTCAATATGATCAGTATAAGTTGCTAGTTATGTCATTTGGGTTGACTAATGCCTCTTTTGCTTTTGTAGGTCTAATGAATAAAGTGTTCAGATCTTACACAAAACTTTTTTTCATTATATTCTTGTTGATATTCTATTTTTTTCCAAGAATGAAGAGAGTGCGCCCAACATCTCAATGTACTTTAAGAGAAAAAAATATTATAATAAATTTTCTAAGTACAAAATTGGCTTCAAAAAGTGACATTTCTGTGACATATTATTAGCAAAGCTACTACTTTTGTGAATTTTATTAAGATTAAGGCGATAATACATTGGCCTAAGTTGAACATTGTTACTAACATTCATAGTTTTCTTGGTCAAGCTGACTATTATCTAATATCTGTTAAAGGATTTTTAGTACTGCTACAATTTTACAAAGTTGAATTAGAGGGTTGCAAGTTTGAATGGTCTGACACCTGCGAGCAGAATTTTCAAGAGCTTAAGAACTAACTAGTGTTAGCTCCTATCATCATAAGTCCTCCTGGCATGAATGAATTTCAGATCTATAGTGATGTTTCACATCAAGAATTAGGTTATGCTTTAATACAATATGACAGTGCCTACATACAACTTCAGGTACACCAGAAACTATCCCACTCATGACCTGGAGCTTGTTGCCACTATTTTTACACTGAAGATCTAGAGCCACGTTATTTATATGATGTTCACTGTGAAGTTTTCACCGATCTTAAGATTCTGGAGTATATTTTCACTCAAAAGGTTAGACTTAAAATAGAAGCATGAATTGAGTTAATGAACTATAATTTATAGATCCATTATCACCCAAATAAGGCTAATGCAATTGCATATGCTTTGAAAAGAAAATCTTTGATGTATGTAGCTTAAATGATCACTCAACAACCCGAGTGAGCATTAAAAATGGAGAAGCTTCAACTTGAGATAATAAATTAGAAGCTGATCCGACCATGCATCACTTATTAGTTTAACATACAATAGTGGATCAGATTAATGTAGCTCAAATGAAAAATATAGATGTACTATAGCTTAAGAAACAGGTTCATAATGAATTGAAACCTAACTTCACCATTGATGCATGCTGGAAAATTCGCGGCGGTAGAGTAACATATTATTGTGTTAGCATTGTACGAGATTTCAGTACACACGCAGATGAAAGAGAATCAAATAGTGACGACTTTAGAAATTTTTACGTGGAAAACTAGTAAAGGGAAAAACCACGAGGTCTGACCCAGTTGCGAAAATTCACTATTGATAGATGATTACAAAAACTCCCTGTCCCACAGACGGGAGAAGATAATTATATTTTTCAGACTACAGCTTCAACCGACAGTGTCTGATTGGTGGTTAGCGGTGGTCGACAACGGTTGATGGAGATCAACGGAGGTCGGCAGTGTTTGACAATGTAGACGGTGATCGATAGAGGTCAGCAGTGGTTGTCGGCGATCGATGGTTGTCGTCCGCGGAGGTTGACGAAGTTGACGATGGTTGACGTAGTCTATGACGGTTGGTGGTTGTCGATGGAGGTCGGCGGTGGTCGATGACAGTCGGTGGTGATTGATGGCGGCCGACGGTGGTCGACAGTGGTCTACAGTGGTCGACGGCGGTCTGCGGTGATGCTGAGCTGCAACTTCTCCTCAAAGCTTCAGGCTCTCTCTATGCTTCAGTTTCCTCTCATGAGAGGGATATGACTCTATTTATAGCGTTTTGGGTGCAATTAATACTTTGATCGGACAGTCCGAAGAGCTTCCCTCGTGCATATGATGTTTAATGAAATTTGAGTGACTTAATAATGTCAGAATTGAGTGATCTTGGGCTTGTTGAATTCTTCTTATCGAGACGCTCGATTTGAGCATAAAATTGTCATATTCGACAACCGTTTAACCTTCCAAATATGTCCGAAAATCATCCAAGAATGGTTTAATGACTTGATGTGGGCTTGATTTGACTCGGATTGGAATGACATTTATATCATTAGGTTCGTCCTATCGAGTCGATCAGTTTGACTATAAGTTTGCTGAAATCAGAGCTCCTGATGAGTTTTTATCAAGATTTGAACATCTCTTGCTCAAAATATTATCTCGAGACTCGTGTCATGCTCCAAGATTCATGTCAGATAAAGAAAATTTGTGGGTGGTGTATCAGTTGCCCCCTTATTTTTGGGCGAGATCAATTTTGTTGTATGAAAATGTGAAGATCCGGAGTTTTTTTTTTAATTGATGTATTATATATAT
>NW_018165555.1:1161904-1179976 GCF_001263595.1 Phalaenopsis equestris
TATATATATATATAATAACCGTTTGAATTATTATAAATATAATTTGGCTATCGATATAATTGAGTAACTGAGCATGATGCTCTACATGCATAAGAGGCAAAAATAAGTGATTTTTTTTAATTGAATTTAATTTCATGAGGAATATGAGAAGATTTTTTTTTAATGATTGAAATTTATTTCATTAGGAATATGAAATGTTTTTTTATGGGAATATGAAGTGTCTTTTTTCTTCTTTTTTTTAAGAGCATTTAATGTTTGCATTTCTTTTATAATTTATATAATAATGAGCATTTAATGCCCAAGCTCTTTTTTAGTCTATAAATAGGTCTAAAAAAGAGTGGGTAGAGTTGCGGCGGTGTGTCGTGACGACGCGTTGCGGCGGTGTATCGCTGCAGCGTGATGCGGTGGCGCGACGAGTTGCGACAGTGCTTTGTGGCGGCACAACGTGTTGCTCTGGTGCGTCACGGCGATGAGTTGTAGCAGGGCATTGCGGCAACGAGACACGTAACAGGTGAGAGTTGCAGCGACGCGACGCGTTGCGGCGGTACCTCGTGGCAAGACATTGCATCACGACGATGGGATGCGGTGCGGCGGTGCGTCGTGGCGGGGCATTGCGGCACGACGATGAAACGCATTGCGGCACGACGACGTGGTGTGATTATGCGTCAGGGCAACGCGTAGCGGCGGTGCGTTGCGATGACATGATGCGTTGTGGCGGTGCGTTGCTATGACGTGATGCGTCGTGGCGACGCGTTGCGTCACGGTGACACGCTGTGGCGACGTGTTGCTATGACGTGACGCGTTGAGGCGCTGCGTTGCGGCGGGGAGGCGTTGTGACAGTGTGTCGCAGTGACGAGTTGCAGCAGTGCGTTGTGATGAGGGGACGCGTTGTGATGAGGCGACGAGTTGTGACGGTGCGTCGAGGCGACGTGTTGACACGGTGCGTAGCGGCGACTCGTTGCGCCGCGGCTATGCGTTGCGGCAGAGTGTCGCAGAGACGCATTATGGCGGAGCATTGCAGCGGAGCGTCGCGGTGGGGAGTTGTGGCGGGGCATCGCGGGGACGCGACGCGTTGCGGCGGTGCTCTGCAACAATGCATTGTGGCTGAGCTTCACGAGCACGTGTTGTGGCGGAGTGTCGCGGCGATGTGTTGCGGCGTCGTGTTACGTTGCAGAGTTGCGGTGCAGAGGAAAATTGTCATCGTCCTGCTTAGCAGGAGAGCAACAGAATCTTCTTTCTCGTTGCGGCGAAGAGGAAAGTCGTTTCATTCCTGTGTAGCAGACAAACAACGGGATCTTCATTCTCGTTGCAGTAAAGAGGAAAATCGTCTCCGTTCTCTGTAGCAGGCCAGCAACGAGATCTTTTTTCTGCGTAGCAGACAAGTAACAAGATCTTTTGAGGCTCGTAGCTTTCTGAGGAATTTCAGTGAAGACCCTCTTGGGTTCGTCTTCCAACGACATGGTAGCTTGTTATTGGGTCTGGACTTCCAGGGGCATGGTTGAAAGAAGTATCCATTGAGGATATAAGACCAGTTCTGAGTTGTATAACTGGAGATGCTCGACGGTATTAAACGGTAACAAAGTTGTATGAAATCCACGGAGGATGGTTGACCTATCATAGGTTGTTAGTTGAAGCTTTTGCTTGATGACCGTAACCTGTTATGGAAGAGGTCGAAGAAAATCCATCAAGGATTTCTAACCTATCTGAGGTTGTATGTCGAAGCTTTTGTTTGACAACTAGCCTGTAATGGAAGAGATCGAATCAAGTCCCCCTGGGATCGATTAAGCCAAGAATGATGTGTCAGAGATGCTTTGCATTTCATGAGACTAGGGGTATATCGTAATAAACCGTATGTTTTCTTGAAAATATGGTTGCATTTATACTTAAGAAAAATGTTTGATAGCTTATTAGTTGTTGCTTTTGAATCTTTTTGCCTCCCAGCGTGGCCGCTTTCCGTGTGAGCTTGTAAAACAACCCATGCATCAGACTTTAAAGAGATCAACTTCTTGATCTAGTTGAAAAAGAACTCCAGTACGATGAGGGGGCGTTGAGAAAGTGTTATTTGTGGTGAAAGCTGCCCCCCAATACATGAGCGATTCTCGTAAACTTGTAATCTGAATGAAATGTTGGATGACATCCCAACCACAATCGTGCCTGGGATGTTAACAGAAATGACCTTTTGAAACTGCATTGAAGGTTGCCCCTTAGCCAGGAAGAACTTGTGAGATACTTTGTGTCTGAATAAAATGTGAGAAGATAACCCTACTATAATCGTGCCAGGGACATTGACGTGAATGACCTTTCGAGACTACAGTGAAGGTTGCCCCCCACATTAAAGAATACATCAGAGATGATCTTCATGACGTGAAGGGCGTTCCTTCGTCAATTGAATAAAGTACATCATTGGGAAAGGAAGTAGGGGCCCGATGTCTTAGAGTTGAAGACAATGTTGAACAGTACTTCGCTTCCCACAAAAGGCGTCAAACTGATGTGTGCTGGAAAATTCGCGGCGATAGAGTAACAGATTATTGTCTTAGCGTTATACGAGAATTCAGCACACACACACGTATAAAAGAGAATCAAACAGTGACGACTCTTGAAATTTTTACATGGAAAACCCGTAAAGGGAAAAATCACGGGATCTAGCTCAATTGCGGAAATTTACTATTGATTGATGATTACAAAAATCTCATGTCCCACAGACGGGAGAGAGTAACTATATTTTTCAGACTACAACTTCAATTGATAGTGTCTGGTTGGTGGTTATCAATGGTGGTTAGCAGTGGTCGACAATGATTGGCGGAGGTCAACAGAGGTCGGCGGTGTTCGACGACGTTAGACGGTGATTGATGGAGGTTGGCAGTTGTCGTCGGCGATCAGCGGTTTTTGTCAGCGGAGGTTGGCGGAGTTGATGACAATTGACGTAGTCGATTACAGTCAGTGGTTGTCGACGGAGGTAAGCGGTGGTCGATGGCTGTCGGTGGTGATCGATGGACGGCTGCCGACGGTGGTCGACAGTGATTTGCGGTGGTCAACGACGGTTTGCGGTGATGCTGAGCTGCAGTTTCTCCTCAAAGCTTCACGCTTTCTCTAGCCTTCAACTTCCTCTCATGAGAGGGATAAAACTCTATTTATAGTGTTCTGGGAGTAATTAATGCAGGAATATGCATCATTTTGATCGTATGGTCCGGAGAGCTTCCCTTGATCATATGGTGTTTAATGGATATTTGAGTGCCTTAATGATGTCAGAATTAAATGATCTTGGGCTCATTTAATACTTGTCGAGACACTCGATTTGAGTATAAAATTGTCATATTCGATAACTGTTTGACCTTCCAAATGAGCGGAAAATCATGCAAGAATGGTTTAATGACTTGATCTATACTTGATTTGACTCAGATTGGAATGACTTTGATATCATTAGGTCTGTTTTATCGAGCCGATCAGTTTGACTATAAGTTTGTTGAAATCAGAGGTCAAGATGAGTTTTTATCAATGTTTGAACATCCCTTACTGAAATATTATCTCGAGACTCGTGTCATGATCAAAGATTCGTGTCGGATAATGAAAATTTGTAGATGGCGTATCAACCATTGACTAAACAAACACGTTATGGTTTAAGAATCAACTGTCTTTCAGACTAAGTACTCCAACATGAAATACTTCATGAAACGCTCTACTCCATATGATGTGAATCCAAATAGTACTGACATGTATCAACATATAAATAATATATTGTGGCCTGACATAAAAGTGATGTGGCGGAATTTGTATCCAAGTACTTAACTAGTCAGACGGTCAAGGTAGAATATCAAGGAGTTGGTGATCTGCTGCAACCCCTTTCCATCCCAAAAAAGAAAGTAGGAGAAGATTGCTTTGTAGTCAGTATAACTAGATCAAAGTAAGACCATGATGCGTTTTGGGTTATGGTTAACAGACTTACTAAGTTCGTCTGTTTCTTGCCAAAGAAGAATAACCAATCAATAGAGAGACTAGCTAAGATTTACATATACAATATCATTCGATTACACAAAATCTTAATCATCATTATATTTGATCAAGATAGGAGATTTACTTCCAAACTATGGAAGCAGGTGCGAAAAACTTCGAGCATGAGAGTGGACTTCATTACTATTTTTCATTCTTAGACAAATGATCAGTACTATTTGCTATTTTAGAAGATCTGCTAAGACCATGCATTTTGAATTTCAAATTTAGCTTGAAGGACTACATATCATTGTTGGTGTTCCCTACAATAATAGCTTTCAATCTGGCATTAACATGACATTGAATAAAGTTTTTTATGAAAGTATAGGCCCCCCTTCTCTTAGTTCGAGGTTAGTGAGGGATAGTTGTTCAAAACTCAACTAGTTGATCAAGCTGTTGCAAAAGTTTTTCAAATTCAAGATTGACTAAATGTAACTCAAGTGTGTTAGAAATGATATTTTGACCCTATGAAAATAGAAATTAAAATAAAAATTGAAAATTGCATCTTCCTCAAAACCTCACATATGTATGAAGTTATAATATTTGGTAACAGTAGAAAGTTCAAGCTTGCTTTATTGATCCATTTGAGGTAATCTAAAGAGCTAGAAGGATATCATATATATATATATATATAAAGCCCAAGGGCTAAATTCATTAAAGAGAAAAGATACATATAAGTTGTATGGGTAGACCCAAAAATAGGCACCTAACCCACACGGTACAACAAAAAAAATAAATAAATAAAAAAGGGTACATATAAAAATAAAAAAAAAACCCAAAACCACCAGGCACTAAAAAAGTGAGGGTCATCCCAATCTAGTCCTGCCTCTGACTCTATTTCTCAGAAGGGATCCAGCTAATAAATTAGTAAGATGCGTACCATTACCCAAAGCAACCAAAATATCATCCATAAGACTCCTGAGCTCAAGTAGATTTTCATTCTTCTTCTTCCTCCTGGAAGTGTAAACCTGTCATTCCTCATCCGAAGAATCAGTCTAATGAGGTGGTAGAGTTGTAGCAGAATGATTACCAACCGTAGTACCCACAATAGGTTCTGGTATATGTGAAGTATAATTTGCCTCTACACCGGATACTTCCTGAAGAAGAAAAGCTGCGATGTTCTCCTGATTATCAGTCTGAACACTACACTTTGCAGGTAATAATCCTTCAGTATTGTTTTCTAAGGGGTTTGAAGATGCCAACATCACATTGATCCCAGTAAAAGTAGCAGCAGTCATGCTGGGGGGCCACAAGGGCAACAGTCACTTCATTTTTGGTAGTATCCTCCCCAGGTGGAACTAAAATGTCCAGAGCAGTGGAGTTAAACCCTTCCTTATTCACTTGAACCTTAGATTTCAAATTAGGGTGGAGCTTGTGACATTTATCAAGGATATGCCAAACATCTTACAGTGGGTACAATATGGAGGTTTGTGTTCCATGATAATTTGTTGTCAATATCTATTGTGAGTTGTGCCCGACTAGACTTAGTAACATCATGTAAAGTAATATCCCTTTCCACAAGTATTCTGACCACAAAAGGTCTGGTTAGATTGAAAGTGGGTCGGCCAATCAATATTTTATTAGCCAACCGACCACCTGGGTCGGCCAATCAACACCAATGAATCCAGAAAAAAGAAAGAACTCCAGGAAGAACAGTTCAAGCAAGGAAAAGACTTAGTAACATCAGGTAAAGTAATATCCCTTTCCACAAGTATTCTGGCCACAAAAGATCTGGTTAGATTAAAAGTGGGTCAGCCAATCGATATTTTATTAGCCAACCGACCACCTAAGTCGGCCAATCGACACCAATGAATCCAGAAACAAGAAAGAACTCCAGGAAGAGCAGTTCAAGCAAGAAAAAGACCAGAGTACCCCTCATGACCCCCCTTTATAACAAGAGCATAAATGTAATCTCCTCCCCCCTCTCCTTTTCTCTATAAATAAATGATCCATTGGATGTAAAAAGGGTCCCCTTAGGCCCTCTCTCTACCATCATATAGAGAACTTGCTCCCATTCTCCCTCACTTATAACTTAAACTTGTGTGGAATAAAAGAGGTCGCCGAGCACTGGGACCACCAAAATTTGCCCCCTGACAGGGCAACCTTCTCTCTCTTTCTCTCCATCTCCTTCTCAACCCTCAGAATTCGGCTCTAGCCTTTGGGCACAGCCTCCCGGACATATTTGGTTCCCTTTAGGCTCTCTCTCTACCATCTCTCTCTTTCTCTCCATCTCCTTCTCCACCCCTAATAATCCTCCAATAACCCCCCTAATAATCTCCACGGTGTAATTTCAATAACCCCCGAATAATTTCTGCGATATAGCACACGTGGCCGCATATTACAGAAGTCCGCACATAGAGCTACGTCCGGAATTTGGACAGAAAATTTTTCCGTGTTACTAGGGCATACTGATTTCTGAAACCGGGATATAACAGAACTGCAACCTGAAATCCTAATTTAAAACTTCATTCTTGACCTCTAGGGAAATAGAGCATTCTCTGCAGAGTTAACAAAAAATTTCAGCCGAACTTATTCTAGGAAGTATTCGTAACAGTCATTGCATTCAGCGAAAGCCCTTCCGCAAGATAAGTTATCAATACCAATCAATTAAAGCAATGATAATTTTTAAGAAATCCTTCCGAGAAACTAACACAAAATATTTAGAATAGCGAAGCCCTACTGCTGCGAAGACGAATCCAGTTGAAAGTAAAACCCTAAGCCCTAAAGAATCAAACGAATGAATTAATTTAAGAACCTGACCTTGATTTCTATAGAACGCTGAAGCTGTGTGATTCTCCGGGACCGTTTTGAATCCGCAGACGCAACAGCGATTATGGCGACAAGGAGCAAGCGGTGAAGTGGCGTGAAGAGCTCCCAAGCCACCCATTCACACTTCCCATCGACTGGCGGCGAATTGGTCTCCGCATCGCCAACAGGGCTGCCATGAAACAAAACCCGACGTAGTTGCCGGCGAGTTGAGACGATCGGATGGGTCGGCTCCGAAAAGGTGCTCGAAAGGCGGCGCGGGTGGAGAGACGGAGGGAGAGAGTAGCAAAATAATGCAGCCGACGCAGAGGCGAAGCCATCATCGGTGGCCATTGCGAGTAGGAAGATGGGAGAGGAGCGTATCGAAGGTAAATAAATGGTTCTGACACCGCATTTCAAATTCGGGGCTTTTACATACATACCGCTCAATTCCTTCACAATTATATAGCTAACCCTAAATTTTGTAAAAATTGAAGCTTAGGTGTTAGTTGTATTAATACATAAGAATTAAGTGGCATGTTTGCAAATCTTCCTCCAAACTTTGGCCAGGAGTGTGCAAGACAAGAAGATTTCAAATGTAAATTCAGAAAAAAAAAATAAAAATAAAAATATATTTTTTTATTTATATCATTCAAATAAAAATAAAAATAAAAATAAATTTATATCATTCAAATCCCATAAATCGTCTTGCAACGCGATTTACGAATTTAGGGCAAAACTGAGGAGCATCGGGACTAATTAAGATCTAAGATCGCGTAGGATTTATGAAATTCTAATTTTTGCTGTTTGGCTCCTGCTTGAGTCCTGCTCAAATTCTGCTACCGACAGCCCCTTTTAATCGCTGCTAAACTGTTTTCCATGGATCAAATGCCCGATCAGCCATCGAAGGAAATAAGTGAGACCAGTGGCGGCGACAATGACGCCGACGATCTACTTCCAATCCGCCATCTCGAGATCTCCGACCACGGCAAGGGCTTCGTGGAGCTCCTCGGTCAGCTTAGCACCTGCCCTCCAATCTCCGACGCCGACTTCAGCTCCCGCTTCGCTGATCTCTCTGCACTCGGAGACGATCACGTCATCTCCGTGATTGAGGATCTGAAAACTGGTCGAATCGTTGCTACCGGCAGCGTTTTCGTTGAGAAAAAATTCATTCACGGTTGCGGCAAGGTAGCGCACATCGAGGACGTAGTCGTCGATGCCGCAGCCCGCGGTCGATGTCTCGGCCAGCGAGTCGTGCGATTCCTTGCGGAACATGCGAGGGTTGCAGGTTGCTATAAGGTGATTCTTGATTGCACGTCGGAACTCAGAGGATTCTATGAGAAGTGCGGTTTCGTGGAGAAGAACGTGCAAATGGCGATGTACTTCCGTGACTGATGTGGATGGATGTAAGCTTGCTGAGTTATTGATCAATCCATTATATTTTATATTGTGACCATTCTTCAATTTTGCAAATTAGGTTCTGTAAGTTGGGTTGGTTTAATTTTTTAGCTGTTTGTTAGCCCATTTTTATAACCCAATTTATTATGCAATTATGTACTTTCGAGACATGTTGATGATTTTTAATAATCAAGTTGGGATCTGTCTCATACCTTTTTTTTTTTTTCTTTTTTAGTTAATGATGAAACACATGACCAAGGTCAGATTGGTTCATGAATTTCAATCTTATTTTGTTTTAATTGGTTTATTTTTATTAGGAATTGTCCTTTTGGATCATATTGTTTTGAATTTCAGTTAGATTTTATGATTAAATTTGAATTTGGGTTATATACAACAACAACAACAAAACCTTTATCCCACTAAGTGGGGTCGGCTACATGAATCCTTTTTCTCCACCGCGTTCTATTTAGTGTTATATTTTCATTTAATTCTAATAAATTAAGATCATTTTTATACAATATGTCCAATTCTTCCTAGGTCTACTTTTACCTTTCTTAACATAAGTCAAATCTAAAACATCTACTCGTCTAATCGGATCATCATATGGTCGACGTTTATTGTGAACATACCATCTAAGACGACTCTCTCTAATTTTGTCCATCACTGGAGCTATACCAACCTTATCACAGATATATTCATGTCGTATTTTCTCTCTAAGTGTAAAGCCACTCATCCACCTAATCATTCTCATCTCAATAGCACTAAGTTTTATGCTTCTCTTTTAAAGGCCAACATTCAACCCCATTGTGCATTGCAGGTCTCACCATCATCTCATAAAATTTTCCTTTCAGCCTAAGAGGTACTTTTCTATCACACAATAGACACGAATCATTCATTCACTTCAACTAACCAACTTGAATTCTACTAATAACATCTCCATTAATATCACCATCACTTTGAACAATAGACCCGAGATATCTAAAACGTTCACACTTTTTAATAATTTGATCATCCATAGTTACCTTTCTGTCACTAGAAATTACTTTCCATTAATTACTTTCCATTTATTCAGTTTTAGTTCTACTGAAACGAAGGCCTTTAGACTCCAAGGTAAACCTCCATAATTCAAGTTTTTTTCTGAGTTTTTTCTTTTGTCTTATTCACAAAAAGGATTTCATCAGCAAAAAGTATACACGAAGATACATCTTCCTGTAAATGTCCAGTAAGACCATCCATAACGAAAGTAAAAAAGATATCGGCTTAAAGCGTTCCCTGATGTAAACTAACAAAAATAGGAAAATATTTGGTCAGTAATCCTTCTGTTCGAACACAAGTAACAACTCTTGTATACATATCTTTAATGACTTGAATATAAGTCATATCAACACCTTTCTTCTCAAGAACTCTCTAAAGGATATCTCTTGGAACCTTATCGTAAGCTTTTTCTAAATCAATAAAAATCATATGTAGATCATCCTTATTATCTCTGAACATCCAATAAATGTATAGCAATAAATGTATAGCTTCCATGGTAGACCTGCCCGTCATAAATCCAAATTGATTATGAAAAATCTTTGTAGTACGGCTTAACATATGTTCAATTACCCTTTCCCATAATTTTAAAATATGACACATCAACTTAATTCCTCTATAATTTGCACACTCTTGTGCATCCCCTTTATTCTTAAAAATGGGGACCAAAATACTCTTCCTCCACTCCTATCTTTTTAGTTTTTAAAATAATATTAAAAAGTTTAGTAAGGTAAAAGACTCTCAAATTTTCTAAATATTTCATCACTTCAATTGGGATATGATCAGGTCCTACAGACGTTTTATTTTTAAGCTGCCTCAACTTCGTTTTTACTAATGCGATCATAAAAATGAAACATTTTATTATTATTAATGATATTATGATTACTAAAGTCGATCGTATTTTCCGAAATTTCAGTAAAAAATTTATCAAAATAACTCACTCACCTATTTTGAATATCTTTATCTAAGAAAAATATTTTTTGATTTTCATCTTTAATGCACTTTACTTAAATTAAATCTTTATATTTATTTTCTCTTTGTTTGGCTAGTTTATTCAGATATTTTTTACACTTTTTAGTACTTATATATTATAAAGATCACTAAAACCACAAATGTTAGCATCAGAGACTGTTCTCTTAAACTTTCTACAGGCTGTTTCTTATTTTTCTCAGTTCTTTGAGCTTTTACATTTAAACTATTTTTTATATCATAACTTCTTATATTTTATCTTTTCTTGCATATTATTATTTCACCACAAATTATTTTTTTTTATAGATATTTTTTTTATCCTCCAAGTATAACTTTTGCAACTTGTTTAATAGCATTCGTTATTTTATCCCACATAGTATTTGCTTCTTTATGAACATCCTAAATTTTGAAATCTTGAATTTTATTCATAAAAATAATTTTATTTGTCTTATAGGTACTCCCATCTAATTCAACGACGATGATTTTTAGTATTCTTTATTTTACAACACTTTATCTTAAAATTTAAAACTAATAATCGATGTTGAGTACTTAAATCCTGTTGTTAAGTACTTAAATCCTCATTTGGAATGACCTTACAATCTTTACATTCTCAATGATATATTATTCTCATTAGAAAATAATCAATTTGTGTTTTATTAGATCTATTCTTATAAGTAATAATATGTTAAACTCTTTTCTTGAATAAAGTATTAGCAATAATAAAATCACACGTTAAAGCAAAATCCAGTATAGCTTTACGTTCTTCATCAATCACTCCAAAACCTTAGCTACAATGAATATTATGAATATTTCTAAAATCTTTTTAGCTACAATGAATATTTCTAAAATCTTTTACCACTCTACCGATATGTCCATTTAAATCTCCTCCAATAAAGATTCTTTCTTCAAGAGGTATCATTTATATTAAGTCTTCTAAGTCATTCCAGAATTTATCTTTAGAACCTATTTTTAAACTTACTTGAGGAGCAGAAGCACTTATAACATTAAAAATCTTAGTGTCAACAATAGTCTTAAGGACTATAATTCTATCTTCAATTCTATTAATTTTTGCAATATCATATTTCCAAGCACTTATCTATAATTAAACGTACACCATTTCTAGTGCGACTTTTATCTGAATGTTAAAATTTAAAACCTAAGTTGTCAATCTCTATAGTCTTTTCTCTAGCCCATTTAATTTATTGAACAAATAAGTTATTTATATTTCTATGTATCATAATATTAACTAATTCCATTAATTTACCAGTGAGAGTACTTATATTTCAAGATTCTATCATAATATTAATTTTATAGACTAACTTCTTTACTCACATCTGTCTGTATTGTGAGAAATCTTGCTTATTTGACACTACACCTAGGCGTCGGTGTAGTGGCCTTTGCACACTTTTCACTTTATTTAGACTATGCATCGCGTCTCTTTTATTCCGGTTTGGATTCGCCTCCCTGTCTGAAATTTCATTATTTTACTCAAAAAGTTTTGTACGCTATCGCTTCAGTTTATGGTAAGCCACTCAAAACGGATATTTCTACTTTTAATCTTTTCCGTCCATCAGAAGCCAAAGTACTTGTTGAAAGAGACATCACTTCATCTGCTTCTGAGGAAATTTGGTTGGACACACAACATCATGGGTATTGACGAAAGATAGTGATTGAGTCTTTTCTTTCGTATTGTTCAAACTTTCATATGTTCGGTCACTCCAGTTTTTAATGTCACCATCTACATCCATACTCAGACAAAAAGAAAAACACAGTGCTCCGCCAGAGACAGTGATTTCATCTTCTCCTGATTATCTTCAAGTTATTGACATTATTGACCATCAAAGAATACCCCCAAAGACGTTACTATTCTTGCAGACAATGTTACAACCATTCAGCCGTCTTTGGAACGTCCTATCGTGGGTGAGAGGGAGATTCTTCAGACCTCACGTGCCCTAGAACCTATCACTGTTATTACAGGTGAACTTCTACTATTTCACTACCGCCTCATCAGGTCGAGCAAGTTGTAACTGTTACTCAGGTTCATGAGGATCATGTTGTGCAACAGCCTACACCTGTCCAACCAAATTTGGAATAATTTATTGATCAAATGAGTCAATCATCGAATGAGGAATGACAAGTCTACACATCGAGGAGAAATAAGAAGAATGGAGACCTACTTGAGCTCAGGAATCTGATGGATGATATTTTGGTTACTTCGGGCAATGACACTCACCTTACTAATTTGTTAGCAGACTCAATTCCGAGAACTAGAGACAGAGGGAGGACTAAAGTGGGACGTCCCTAGCACTTTTGCGCTCTTTGGTGGCTTTTTGGTTTTTTACCTTTATGCATCTTTGCTTTATTTGAGTTTTGTGTGTGTTATATTGTGTGAGTTGAGTTTTCTTTTAGGCTCTCTTATATAATCTTTCTGTATCTTTTCCGTTTTAATATATTAGCCCTTTTGACTTTTTCTAAAAAAAAACTACCACCGTCAAACCATTGTCGCTCAATCGATGTCATTGAACCCCATCACAGTCATCAGATTATTGTTTAATGGCGTTGTCGCCACAACTGACTTTATTACGAGATCACCATCTCATAGCCGTTGTCGCTACCATACCTTTGTCACTCGGTTGATGCCGCTTGACCACAACTATTGCAATTGGACCGCTATTGCCTTGACGACATCATTGCTACCACTGCCATTATAAGGCCACCATCGTCTTCATCATGTCACTATTTTATGGCCCTCTCCGTCGTCAGACTACCTTCACTTATCAGCCACCAAAATACAGTCTTGTGGCTGACGCCATTTCCGTCGTCATCGTTAGGCTTGCTGGATCGCCATCGTCGGGCTACCGTCGTTGCAATTATCAGACCACCATAGCAGAACTATCGACGTCAGGCCACCACCACCATTTTTAGCCAGCTTCGCCAAGCTGCCCTACTATGTCAGATCATTGATGCCTAACTATTGCCGCTGTTGTGGTACATTGTCGCCATCGCAGGACCGTTATCATGGGACCACCTCAGCTGCCAGAACACCATTACTCGGCTACTATCTTTCATGTGTCATCGTCACCATTGCCCAACCACCACTATTGTTATCGTCATCGGACCCACCGCTCCTCAACCACCGTCATCAAATGATCATGGGCTTGATCACCTCTAAACTCGGCCAGTCTGATGAGACTGGTCAACACCTCTTTCAGGAGAGACAGGTGAGGCTGTTGCACAACATGATCCCCTCCAACTTAGTCTGTCCGATGAGGTCGATCAACACATTTTTCAAGGAATGTAGTTATCTCGACGTAGGAGTACGGGCCTTCATCGCCTCAAACCCGATATTTCTGTTAAGGCCTGTTAAAAATTTTTTCAAGGGAAGACAATTGTCTTATCGCAGGACTACGGGCCTTCATCACCTCTTACCCGGTATGCCTGATGAGATCGGTCAAAACTTTTATAAGGGAAGGCATTTTTTTTGCCGTAGGATTATGGGCCTTAATCTCCTCCAACTCGGTTTGTCTGATGTTATTAGCCAACCATTTTCAAGGGAAGATAGTTGCTTTATCATAGAACTACGAGCCTTGATTGCTTCCAAACGCAGTTTGTCTGATGAGCATACTCAACACCTCTTTCAAGGGAAGATGATTGCCTCTTTGTAAGACGTAGCCTTGATTGCTTTAAAACTCGGTTTGTCTGATGAGGTCAACCATCACCTTTTTAAAGTTAAGACAATTGTCTCTTCATAGGACTATGAGCCTTGATTGCCTCCAAGCCCAGTTTGTCTGATGAGGTCGGTCAACACATTTTTTCAAGGGAAGATAGTTGCATCTTCGTAGCACTATGGGCCTTGATCGCCTTTAACTTGATCTGTCTGATGAGATCAATCAACATATTATTTAAGGGAAGATAGTTGGCTCACCGTAGGACTAGGAGACTTGATTGCCTCCAACCCGATCTGTATGATGAGGTTGGTTAAAGCCTTTTTCAGGGGAAGACAGTTGTCGTAGGACTACGGGCCTTGTTCGCCTCCAACTTGGTCTGTCAGTGAGGCTGGTCAACACATTTTTCAAGGAAGTCTTAGGACTACGTGACTTCATCGCCTCCAATCCGATCAATTCGATGAGGTTGGTCAACATTTTTTTCAAGGAAAGACAGTTGCCTCGTTATAGGACTACGGGCAATACTCACCTTCAACCTCGTTTGTCCGATGAGGTAAGTCAACACTTTTTTCAAAGGAAGTCAATTTCCTTACATGTAGGACTACGTGCTTTGATCTCCTCCAACCTAGTATATTTAATGAGATTAGTCAACACATTTTTCAAGTTAAGACAATTGCCTCATTGTAGGACCACGAGCCTTGATCGATTTCAACCCAGCTTGTCCGATGAGTTTGGTGAACACATTTTTCAAGGGAAGATAGCTATCTCACTTGTACGACTGCACGCTAGTCCATGACATTTAGGCACATGCGCACGATATTGGCGCGCAAGCTAACACGTGAAATTGATATTTAGAGTAAAAAAATCATAGGGCCTTAATTAAAATAATTCACTGTGTAAGTAGGAGTACAAATGTCCATGCTTCACTTGGATTAGAAGATGAGATTATAAGATAATGTTGAAATTATAATTGTTTTGAAATAACCTAAGAAACATAACTGTATAAGCATAGTTGGGACTATAGCTAATGTAGTCTAACTACAATTGTCGTGGTGGAGCTATAATAGTTGCATTTGACTTTAGAAGCCGTAATTGACTATAGAATTCATAATTAATGGCTATGACAACCGCAGTGGAATTACCAAAGTCATTGTTGGAGGCAATAATAGTTTTAGTTGGCTATAAAAGCCATAGTTATAATAGGCTTTAAAGGCCATAGTAGGGCTATCAAAGCTGTAATTGGTGTGGTCGACAATGGTTGGCGGTTGATGATGACCTCTAGTGATTGATGACGACATTTGGTTGTTGACGATAAAATTTGGTGATCGGCCAGGATCTCGAGTGACTGGCAACAACCGCTGGGACTTATGTGTTATGCTTTATTAGTCAGCTCATTCTTCTGTCCTCCTTCCCCTCCAAGTTAAGAATGAATGTTATTATACTTTTTGCGAGTGACATTTTAGTAAAATTGAACAATCTTTCAAAACTCTCCATTGGATGATTCACATTGATTCCCTTAATCATAGTTAATTTTTTTTAGTAATTAAGCGCCTTAATGATCTCGAAATTGGATGATCTTGGGCTCGTTGGATTATTCTTGTCAAGATTTATTTGAATAATGATGCTAAATTTTGAAATTTTTTGGCATTCCAATTGATGCACCAAAGTATTTGACTATATTTTAAGTGTTTGTTCTAAGCTTATTTGGATTCGGATTGGATTGCTTGCTACATCATTTAGTTCGACTTGTCGAGACTCTAGTGTGACTATATACTTATTGAAATCCAGGTTCAGATGATCTTGAATTTGAATTTAGAATATTCTTTGCTCAAAATGCATTAAATTTCGTGCGATTTGATAAAAAATTGTTGATGAAACATCACATTTGAATCACTATTCATGGTGTTTTGATTGTATTTCGTTGTAGGGATTGAACTCGAGCTTTATAGTTATGCATGGCTGTCACTTAAGGCATTTATAGAATTTCTGCTAGAAACAATCTATATTGTTTGCGTAGTTATTTGGCTGCCTCATTGTGATACACAAACCTAATTACCTCAACCAAAATCTAACATTAGTGATTTTTCAAAACAAAATCTCCTTGAAAAGTTTGAGCATTCATGGAATCAACTAAATCAAGGACTTGCAATTTTCTATGATCAGAAACATATTGCAATATTTATTAGCATGCTAATATCTAGCATTGCATTTTATGAATTTTTTTCCCATAGCTCGTATAGTTTTGTGCTTTCATCTATCTTATCTTGTAGTTTTATTTTGGTATATCATGTTGCTTATTTGCAGACGATTAAGAGAGATATTGAATTTTTTTGCACCTTTATTTTGATGTGCTAAGCCCCAAGATTATTCATATGTTGCTAGTGGAATACCAGAGTATTGCATTTCTTCAATTTAGTCACTCAATCATATAAAATTGATCTCAAATGGCTCCTTAGGATGTAAATTGTGATCAATTTTGTATAGTTGATTGAGTAAATTGGGATTAATTTTGTATCTCAATTTCTATCAATTTCTATTTGAGGGGTCTTTTGGGATTAATTCTATATAGTCAGGGGACTAAATTGGAGAAATGTGATACTCTAAGATTAAATTTGCCACATTCCAATAATTAGAGGATTATTTTGGGCTTGATTTGTTATGTTAATGCATCACTTTATAACAATTGAAACTATACAAAATGTGCACATGGTTTTAAAAGTCTACTTAGTGCTAGTTTAACGTAGGGGCTATTTGGTTTGCCAAAAAAGCAATGCATTGTAAAATAAATACAATACAAAAGTAATATAGTGTATTTGAAATGCTTTGAAGTTTTTTGGTTCACTGTAAAATAAATATACAACTTTATAATTTTTTTGTTTGGTTTGAAATAGAATGAATATAATGTATTTCAAAGAATTTGAGATTTTGTATAGATTATTGGTGGCGAAGACCGCAGGTGGAATGGCCGGCAGTGGTCAGTGGTTGTGGCCGGCTGATGTAGTGGCGGTCGATGTTGGCTAATGGTGGTGATAGTTGACGATGACGACCCGGATCAGTGGCGGCTGGAAGAGGAGGCGATTGGAGGATGGCGACTGAGGCTGGTTGATGCGTTGGCGGCTGGCCACAATTAGTGTTGGCAACTGAAGGTGGTGGTTGGAAGTGGCAGCGGCGGTCGTGACTAATGACGACACTTTACGTAGGATTATGTATTTAGAATTCTCCCATATCTATCTAATTTCTAATATAGAAAAACCGAACTTAAGAATGAATTCTAAATTTATTTATATTTTACACTGATTTTATAATTTATCCGATCAGATGCCTAAAATCTTAAAAGTCCTGCAAAAAGCATTCCTTTTACCACCAACCAAACAACCCTTTAATAGTTTGAGGTCTTATGTTGAAAACTAATAATTTGATGAGAAAATAAAAATTCTCATAGAAATAGAAAAATGTTTATCTTGAAGTGTCCAAATTTCTAATATCACCGCTAGTATTATTAATATAGGTTTTCATCCATTGATGGCCAAGATTGGAATATAAACGAATTTTTTATCAGCTTGAGTTTTCTTTTCATCACTTATGAGTAGATTCTTTTCAGTTCCTTTAAAAAAGACTTAATTGGCCAACCCTAATACTATTCCTGGTGACATTCATTATTGTCTTTGTAAGACATTTAGAAATGATAATGCACATTATGATCACGGCCATTGCCAACTTAGTTGATGATCATAATGATCCTTGTAGAATGATCAAAGTCAACTAATCCTCATTTGATTGTAGGAATAATTAAAGCACTATTCTGACTGGATTGCAGACATGAAGAACTTATAAGTTGATGAATATGCTTGAATAAAAAGAAGTTTCTTTTAGTATTATAAATTGATTGGGTTTGCTAAACATTTATGAAGTCTAATTAGTAATTAATAATGAATAAAACAATTCCATGGAGAAGCAACCATTGATGATTGGGACAAAATGTAATGTTATCTCAAGCAAAATCCTGCCCAAACCTCGCCCACCCACCCCCACACACCAACATACAAACACGTATCATAGACAAGAACTGCTTATTAAGATCCATAATTTATACTAAAATTTGTATGTTGTTGATGCCATCTAGAAATTTTTATGATCCGACATGAATCTCGAAGTATTTTTTTAGTAAGAAACATTCCAGGTTTAAATTTAAGATTATCCAAGGCCCAGATTTCAGCAAGCTTATGGTCAAACTGATCGTCTGTCGGTCAACTATTAGATTGATTTAGATTTATTT
>NW_018165555.1:1180076-1196710 GCF_001263595.1 Phalaenopsis equestris
GAAGACCAAGACCTCACTAAAAATGAGGTCAACATCGTCTCGACAAGACAACCCAATTATACTAAAATTGGTTCGATTTGATTCCATTAAGCTTAAATTAAACTATTAAGCCTAAATTAAACCATTAAAGCATTTTTATAAGGTTTGGATCGTCAATTGTCTGTTCAAATGAGCTCCAAATTTGACAGACATATTCAAATTGAGCACCTCGAAAAGAGTAATCTAATGAGCCCAACCTCGCTTAATTATGAGGTTATTTAGGCCTCCAAATCATTAATAAAACCCCTATTATTAAAGGAGGTCATCATGGGTTGTCCGATCAGAGGGTTGGGGAGGTTATTCACCAAAGAACGAAAATGTCGTTCCTCTCCCTCAATGACTATAAAGAGACCTCCACTTTTCACTTGATAGGTGGGTAGGGATGAGTTAAATTCCAGTGTTATTCTAGCCTGAAGACCCGACAATAACTTTCTGCCTTTGTAGTCACTGACCACCGTGACCGCTAACCACTGTGAGCACCACCCTTCAGCCGCCGTCAACCACTGTTGGTCAACCTTGTCGCCGTCGGCGACCCGTGCTTGCTAACGACGTATCCTAAATATAGTTGTAATGTTGAATGTCGTATAAAAGACCTGGTGAAAAATCTCGGCCACCGTAGCCGTCGACCATTATTGACCACCTCCCTTCGGCTGTGTTCGACTACCACCGACCACTTCTGCTTGCTGACATCTGCATTCTCTGCTTGCTCACATCGTTTCTAAAATATGAACGTAACATATAACACTTTATTTGAGATTCAACGTAAACTTTTGGTGCTTACCGCTTACGACCGCCATATTCAAAATAAGACTATTCTTTCCAGACTCGTGAAGTTTTCTCTACATTACTGACAAGTGTTGTATCAGCTGTAAAATTATAACCTTGCACTCCCAGTTGTGAGAAAATGGTATATCTTTGTACTACACTTATGACAGACTACTTTGACTAGGCTTGGTCTCGTAATTTTTTTCCTTTTCTGGATTTTTTCTCATAAAAAATTATGGTGTCTTCTCCTGTTACTCTTTTTTTATTTGTGTGTTGTATCTTCGTACAACGTTATAATATTAAATTATCACTCTACCTCCACGAATCTTCCAACACACAATACTTATAATGACTATTTAAGTTTGAAAATTTTACCTCATATTCTAAAATTAGGAAAACTGATTGGATGATACCAAGTAAATTTACAAATGATTTGAGATTTGTTATTCAGATTTAAGCAAAATTATATGAACTTTTCTTTTATTGATTGGATGATACGAAGTAAATTTACAATTGATTGTAGATTTGATATTCAAATTTAACCAGAATTGTACTAACCTTTTATATTAGATGATGTGTTTCACCGAGGTATGAAAGCTAAAAAACATCTAAAAAAGAATGAAAATTTTGAATAGATCTCTTATGGACCACTAGATTTAGTGTTGCTACACCTATACTATCTTTGCAATTCAAGAACGCATTAAATCCACAATAAAATAAATAATCCAATACTTGTTTGATATAATAAATTATAATAATTATTTTTAGGAATGTCCTAAAATAATCTATTGAATTATTATGTCCTAAGAAAATAAAGGATATTAGAGATAGAAAAGACTGTTGGGATATCATTGTCTCTCGCCTTGGATCTAGAATGTTGTGTACACTAGCAATGCGCTTCACGATAAAGAGGACAACTTAACTTCTGAAATGACTTTCAAGAGTCAAGATTGATTTAAATAAACTTTTTTTTTTTTACTTATAAGAGAAAAAATTCATGTACAATAATAATAAATAATAAGTGTGTGCAAAGGAAAATAACTAATATCTTATTTTATTTATGAAGTCCATAACAATGGCACAACAGAGATTCAAAATCAGTAACTAATAGAAAAAATAATTGAAAGAAACTATATTAGTGAACCTTTCGAAACCTAACAGAAACACAAAAGTTAAATACTTGATGTAATATTGGTCTACCTCCATGGTGATGGTCCTTGCTTGAATTTACTATAAGAAATGTTTTACGACTAGCAAGTTTGATGACTTAAACCTAACAAGCAACTACTATTTATTAAAAAATGATTGAGAAGGCTTTGGGATATACATCATGATTGATAAAGTTGCATCATATAATATATAATAATAGCTACTCAAAATCATTATTGTATCATTAGGAATTAAAGTTTCATTCCATCGGTGAAAGGCTGTCATGTTGTTAGATATTCTACAATGACAATATGTTCATGATCATTTATATGATAAATTTCAATCAATGCACTTTTATCCACTCACCCAACCCCACACACACACAAACACAACACATTGATTTATTTATATACGTGAAAGTTCAATAATTTTTTTCTGTGGGCCCATCGACTTTGCTAGTAGATATCGAAAGAGGTTTTATCGACATTCATATCATTTTAACAAGCATAGATATTAACGCGTAGGGAGTCACCGATGCTCTTCCCCCCCCACCCCCCCAAAAAAAAAAAACAAAACGGATTTGACATGTATGTTCTATCAATATGACTATTGCTATTTTCATAATAAAACATGATTTATAGAAATATAATTCATTACATTCAATCGAAATTATGTGCATGAAAAAATAAATTTTGTTATTACAAGAATCAATTCAAATATACAGGAATTCAACCTTAAAGAGATCTGTAGACATAATTAAATTATGAAAAATGTGTCAAAATGGTCCCCTGATTCTTTGCAGGAGCCATTTTAATCTTAGAGTTGTTAGTTTAGTCCTTGGATTTTATTAATATGGGTTGAACTATTGCCCAATGAATATTATTTTAGCCTCCATTAAATTAGTATGAGAACTAGTTTATCACTTTATAAATGTTGGGACTAAAATGACTCGATGTAAATAGTCAGAGGACTATTTTGGGACTCTATTCAATAAATTACTGAATAGTAAATGCATGACTTATAACCTATACATTTTTTGGAACCTAATACATCTGCTAAGGAGAATGCTTCTAACGAAGAAATGTACATTTTTCTCTTAATAAATAACATTTACTTATAAATGATATGAAATTCTAAATTTATTTGAAATCTAATCCATTACATCAGGTGAAAAGATAAACTCAAAGGTTTTAACATGTCAAGAATCCTAAATCAATAGTACAGATATAAATATAAGCATTCAAAATTTATAGTTAACTAAGATTATTCTAAGATAAAACCGACATTAAACTTATTTGCATACGCTATTCTGAACTTTATCAAAATTAAGCCTAAATCTAAAATTAACAATAGTGAAAAATTTATAAAAATCTTTATATGAGAAAAATAATGGCCGAAAAAACATGGGTGCCTACAAGAAGAGGAGGGCACTTGCTTTGAGTTGCTGTGATCAAAAAGAAAATTTGAAGCTGGCCGCTTGGTTTGGTCGTTAAGGGAAAGGCATTTTGATTTTTATATAAATGGAGGTTCTCATGCCAGCTTCATGATAGTAAGTACCCAAGAAAGCGTCATGAGGTTGAAGATCTAAGAAGATGATCTCCAAGTAGAATTTCATCAAGTGTATTTCATTGTCTGGTGTAACCTTTGAAGTTTTTTATTTTTTATTTTTTATTTTTCCATTTGCATTTTGATTCTTATACAAGTGGAGGTTCTCATGCCAGCTTCATGATAGCAAGGATCCAAGAAAGCGTCATGAGGATTGAAGATCTAAGAAGATGATCTGCAATTAGAATTTCATCAAGTGTTATTTCATTGTCTGGTTTAACCTTTGAAGGATTTTTTTTTTTTAAATTTTTCCATTTGCTTTTTGAAAGACTTGTTATATCTTGTTTCCTTTAAAATTAATGAAATTTACCACTTGCACCTCTTATAAGTTGTTCTTGCTCATAATTAACCTATATTAATAATAACTCCAAATGATTGTATGTTTTAAAGATTTTTTGTGGTTGCTACTGAGAATAATTTTGGTTTTGCTCGAGAACAAATTGTGTCAATTTCTGTCCAAGTCATTATCTGAGAAGGCTTTTCATCTCTACTGAAGAGGGTTTCTATCTATTTGAGATTTATGTGTCACAGTAACTTGCTTTTTTAATTGCTTGGGCGATTTATTTTCTATTAGGATTACATCAGTAGTGATCATGATTTAGTCTAGGATATTTCGAGATTCACATAATCAATATGATTTGATATGTATTTAATGCTTTGTCCTTTGCTGCTGGTGTTCTTAGTGTTATCATGTACATGGTTTGCATAAAACACACACCTTTACTTGATTCTTAAACTCTGTTTTGTCTGGCCCTTCTATTTGTCGTGCTAGGGTTTCTTTTTTCTTCATTCTCTATGAAGATGTTCATATAGAAGCTATCTCGTAAAGTGCATATTTAGAATACCATTTTTATGTCTTTTAAGTCATTATGTTGGTTTGATCTTCCCAATTAGTTCAACAAACACTTAAGGTTTATTATTGGTTAAATAAGAGTTTAATGTGCTGGATGAGTTCACTCCCAGATTTTCAAAAAGTGGTGAGAGACAGATTTTCAAAAAGTGGTGAGAGACCAAACATCTATTACACCTCAAATTTCTCGAACATTTTTGCCATAATGTGAGGAGTGAAATGGTTATTTGATTAGTATGGTTTGCATGTTATGCATAGCAATTTCTGTATCTTTTGAAGAATAAGATTTCTTAAAGAAATTTTCTTTTTCTTGGTTTGACCATCTCTACTATTTTGTATAACAGGATTGCCCTCTTTTAACAAAGATTGAAAAATAACAGTGCTTTTGTAAAATCTGAGAATGGATAGAAGTTCCTGGGTACTCTTGATTTTGCTACTTATAGAGACAGTTGGGCTCTCAGGCCAATATAGTGATAAGGTGAATATATTTTCCATCTAGGGAAGGTATGAAAGAAATTCTAGAATTAAAAGATGTGTTGATCTCCACCTTGCTCTTTGAAACATTATATGAGAGGAAAATTGAACTAAAAGACCAGCTGAACTCTTACCAAAGCTTCTTCTAAGAAAATAGTATACAAGTCCTTTGCTACTGTTGAAAAAGGTATATATTAAGTTATTTATGGAAGACAAGTTGGCAAAGAGATTACTGAGAACACTTCTGATCAACCGCGAGTATGGAGGACTTTGACAAGAGATCCCCTTTCCCATCCACAAAATTTATGAACTTAAAAATATACTTCCATTGAGTAACAACTGAAGGACGTGCTTGACACGAATGGGAAGCTGATGAAGTTAGTTAATAAAAAAGATAACATCATACTCAGACTAACTTGCATTTCTGCCTAGTTAGAAATCAAGAGTTGGAATGTATGAATAACTTTTCCAAGTAGAAATTAAAGTTGCTCGAGGTTTTACATTATTAATCTAAGAAATCTAATACTGATAAAGATAGAAAACTGAGAGCTCTGGAACTTAAATGTTTTTCACTAGCCATGTAGTTGTTTCAAAATGCTAAGCAGTTAGAATACTTCCAATCAAGTTTTGTCTATCCAACGAGTCGAGAAAACTATTGAAGATTATAAGTATTATATTGAGTTTATATAAGACTCTGTCAGTACCAAAGACGAGTGAGTTCAATTCTTTGAGAGATTTACTTCAGAGAGAAGCCCCTGATTTATTCAATTAAATTACTTTTGGATATTGCACGGTAGAGGACGATAAGAGAAGCAAAAAACGAAAGAATTTTAATTGAAATTTATAACATTATTTGAAATTGAGGAAATGCTTTACTCTTATGTTTTTTATCCCTCTTTGTATGTAATATAGTTGTTAGGAAGTATATATCAACTGATATCACTGTTTCATATCCATAATCTAAAGAAAATGGACTTCCACATGTAATGGTGGATTGAGTAGTTCTTTAGGTGATGGGAATAGAATGCAACTCATCTACTTGAGTTCCTTATTTATAACATGCGGACATCTTTAAATTGACTCTTTTCCTAAAATTTCATTACTTTTTACTTGAAAATTGAGGATCATTATCAGTGACAATTGCTAGACAAAAACCAAAATTTATGAATATTTCAAACCGCAGAATGTTGATTATTGCTTAAGTGGCTGGTTCAACAAGTGGAATAACTTCAACGTAGTTAATGAAATGATTCACTAAAATATGTATGAATCGTTTCTAAGGAGATGTCATAGGAAAGGACTAATAAATTCATTCCCCATATGATGAATGGCCATGGTGAAATGATGGGATGTAATTATTTGTTCCAAAACCCTACCAGGAATTTGAATACTTTTACATCTAGCAAAATTTGTAGCACCACTTCTAGTGTAGAAAAATAGTTCTATTGTCTAGTTTATCTTTCAAGCAAGATTCACAAGCTTAGGTTTCCCTTCCACGATGGGTGCACTCAACACCTCCAATCACAGCAAAGAACTTGAGACACGTGGATTGAGGTCTTTTATGGGTTAGTTTTTTTCTCTATGGCCCTAGGATTACAATCCGCGTTCTTTTCTTTATGATTGCCTACTCATTTTTTTAATCATTTTTATGATTTATTTCTATTTTGTAATGCCTTTTGAAGATGTATATTCCTCCTTCCTTGTACGAAAAAATAATAATAAATATTTTTTAGAAAATTTTTCATCGTTCTTTTTTCTAACCATTGTCTTTGTTTTTTGGTGCAACTCTAAATGACATCTCTTTTTTGTAAAGCAAAAATATCATATCGCGAAAATTATAGAATTACAATGAGAGCAATTAACTAGAATTGCCAAAGAAAAAGAAAAATTAAATTGGCAAGGAAAAAATAAAATGAAAGCCTAAGAAACTAAGGGTCCGTTTGGGGTGGCGGTGTGGCGGCGGCGCGACACCATAGTTTTGTCTGCTTGGGTAAACTGCGTTTTGACAGTTTTTTCAAAAAGCTGCCGCTGAAATATGCGTTTTCCCACCACTCCTGACAATGTGTCGTGGTAACTTTCTAGCTACGGTTTGGTTTTAAAAAAAAATTGTAATTGTCACCGCAGTTTTTTGAGCATCAGATTATTATTCAGCAGTTTCACAGCTGCTTTTTGGGATTCGTTTGGGGCGGAGGCGGCGATGCGACACCGTGCCATAGTTTTCTTTGTTTGGGTAAATTGCGTTTTGACAGCTTTTTCAAAATGTTGCCGCTGAAACTTGCATTTTCCCACTACTCCTGTCTAGGTGTGGTGGCAGCTTTGTAGCTGCGGTCTGACTTAAAAAAAAATTATAATTGCAACTACAACTTTTTCTGTATCATATTATTATTCAGCAGCGTCATAGCTTCTTTATAATAAGTTGCAGCTGCCCCAAATAGACCCTAAATCAATAAATACTTTTAAATTTCAGAATCACTCATTTAGTGAAGTTAGGGGAATGACTTTAAATTTTGTTTTATTTCCCACCTAGCTTAGTAAATAAAAACTGAAATCTTCTATCCACTAGCTACTTATGATCACAACTTGGAGGGGTTGGAGGATCTGTTTTAGGTAGTGGGCCTGGATCAACGAAAAGACATGGGGGTGAATAAGCAATAGGAAGTAGCAGGATCTTTGATACACACAAAAAAGGTCTGACATTATGATGCCAAGCTTGTTCTGATTGAAATAGTTTCAGGTTGATTGTAGGTTGGATTTGGTTTTGTTGTGGTGGCCGTGTTTGAAAATTTGAATTTCTAAATTTTGAATGAACATAGAGTCATTCAGACAAATTATGAAAAAATTGCAGGAAGAGCAATAAAATGAAAAGCATTCAAATTCAATTTTTTTGTCATTACATACAAGTAGAGGAGTTCATTTACCCTTTTTTTCTCAAATGACATCTAGCTCAACTAGCACACAAACCATTGAAATCTCAAGAAACGAGCAGCAACATTATCTACTTTTAAGGATTTGTGAAATATTGATCTTATTGAATATAGTGAGGATTGGTTAAAAAAGTATAGTTAAAGAAGAGGGAGTTATATCCATGTCGAAGTATTGGTGATTCCTTTGTAGACTTAAAATGGGGTAACTATTTTAGCACGCACATTGGAAAGCCACTGATATAGCAGGCTCATTGAGAGAACATCCTGGTGTAGTCAGTTTCTGAGGATAGTTTTATTATGATATGACAGGAATCTATGAGCTCAATAGAATGAGTGCCAACCAATTTTAAGTCTTACAAAAAGCTATGGATGATTTTCTTGTTAGAATGACCTATAGAAAATTTGCTAATAATAGAAAATTGAAGAGCCAAGGAAAGTTTTATTATAATATGACAGGAATATACGAGCTCAGCAGAAAGGGTTCCAACCAAATTTAAGTCTGCCAAAAAGCTATGGATAATTTTCATGTTGGTTGGCCTATAGAAAATTTAGCCAGATAATTTGGCCAGTTAAATGAACTACTCGTATGAGGCTGTATTGCATCTTGATTGAAGAATAAGAGAAAATAATTACTTGGTGGGGATGAATGAAATCTATCATTTAGCCCACCAATAACATCATCAAAAGAGTGTGGGAGTTGGCTAGGAGGTACATTTGGGGTATGCGGAGATGATCTGATAAGAGTTTCAAATGTGACTCTACAAAACATAAAAGAAGAGAGAAGAGGAGGAGCTTGTTGAAGAATTGGTGGCAAGGAGATTGATTCGAGTTGGAAAGTGGAACCATAGGAAGAGCATCAATTGGAAACGAAGGGAGGGAGGGAGGGAGCATGAAAACTAAGATGAGAGGTAAAATAGAAGTTTGTTATAAATGAGAAAAAAAGGAGAAAACCAAAAATTCTTATGTCTAGGAGGGAGGGAAAATGCATTCCTACTAGATTTGGAATGTTGCTTGACAAGGAAACCAATGCCATGAGGTGTCATCTAGAGAGTGAGTGCTCAACAACAAACACATGGTGTGTCGCTATAGTGCCATTCTTGATGTGTGATGGCGAGGCTTTGAAGCGAATAGTGATGAGCTGTAAGGCAAGAAACTATGTTGGGTCGGGTGATGCGACCTAGCGGGATGAGGGCTAGAAAGGTCCTTATGAACAAGGGCGTTGTGGGCGTGCTACGTGTGGATGACTGTGATTAGGGCTGAGAAGATCAAACACACAGAGAAACGTGACGCTCGACTCCCATAGCAGAATGTCATAAGGGGTGAACGACATTTATTCCTCTTTATATTCTAAAGAGAGTTTGTCTAGTTCTCTGGTAAAGGAGAATGTGGGTTGCTATATTTTGCCTAGAGATTTGCAATCTTTTTCTTAAAACGATGTAGTCAATTTAGAACTAGCATGTTTAAGGATCTCAACCTTTGCTTTCTTAAGATACCTTTTTAAAGTTGGGGCTTTCACTTCATCGGTACCCGACACATTGTTTATCATTAGCTGAGAGTTTTTAAACACCTTCAAATCTCTCACTTTAACTATAGTTGTGAGTTGAAGGCTAGGAAGGATTGTCCCATATTTCACTTAATTATTTGTTACCTTAAAGCAAATTTGAGTGTCAAGAGCAAAATGATCCTTTGAGGAGTCTTGAACTTTCAATTTTGTTGTTGTTGCTATTCTCTCATGACACTCAATTAATGTTCATGAACAAATAGTTCTTTTTTTTCAAACTTCAATTTGATCTTCGATTTGGACGATAACTACGATGATGGTGGCAAAGGAACAATGTTACTTCAGTAGTGATAGAGATCGTAGGGTAGTGGGAGGCTTTTGGAGTTGCAATCAAACGTAATGGGGTCCACGGATGAGTATTGATGTGAACATGAATACAACGACACGCGAGGGGGCAAACGAGCGCATGCGCGACCATGGGGGCAAGCATGTGCGGTTGCATGTCCGAGAGAGCGCCAATGTGGCGACAAGTGCACGGGGGTAGTGGTGTGGCGACAGAAGCACGACTAAGGGCAAACGAAGTAGTAGCGCAACAGGGGGGTGCGAGGGTCAGAGCATTGGCTCAGGTTAAGTCAGGTTGGTTTGTGACATTATCAGCGAACGATTGTGTCGGTTGGCTGAGGCGGTCAGGTTGCGATGCTATCGGCGAAAGATTTTGTGGGACAGGACGGGCTGGGAACGGTTGTGTGAAACATTTGTGTGCTTCTGCGCTCTGCTGCTTGCCCACGTCTCCTCCACAGATCGACTTCCCTTTTAACTTGTTGTTGCCTCTTCTCTTGGTTGTTGTTGCTTCATCTTCTGGGCTGTTGTTGCTTCATCTTCTGGGCTGGTGTTGCCCCATCTCCTAGGCGGTTGTTGCCTAACATCTGAGTCCCTTTTAGCTCGTAGTTGTCTCACCTTCTAGGCTGTTTTTGCTTGAAATTTAATTTTAAATGTTGTTTTTGGTATGTATTCGATTTCATAATTATTGAAAACAATGGCTACTTCATGAGTCGTCAGAGAGTTCTGGTTTTCAAAGCACTTGTTAGAGATGTGTATTAATTACTATTTAATTTGAAGAGATTGAAACTAAAGTTTTTAAGTTTCTTGAAATCTGCGGGCTTAAAAAATTCGTGCCCATCTAAAAGTGATTGTTATTTTGGGTTAAATATTCAAACAATAGATTGGACCAGAGAGTTTTGGTTTTCAAAGCACTTGTTAGAGAGGTGTATTAATTACTATTTAATTTGAAGAGATTGAAACTAAAGCTTTTAAGTTTCTTGAAATCTGCGGGCTAAAAAAATTCGTGCCCATCTAAAAGTGATTGTTATTTCGGGCTAAATATTCAAAAAATAGATTGGATTTATGATAACATAATATCCAGAGTTTATGCCATTCTTTTACATGGATTTTATGATCTAATTTCAGGGTCTTTATCGGCGTAATCCCTTATTGTTGATTATTTCTCATGATTATAGGAGATAACTTTTGATTTGTGAAATCATTAAGTTGGCATGAGCTCTATTTTTGTATTGAAAATTTTATCACTATAGCTTAAAGTAGATGGTGAGGGAATGATAATGGACTTAATCAAATCCCATGGTTTCATAATCCTAAGTCGCAGAACCTAATCTACTTAGATGAATCAATTAACTCATTTAATTGAAAAACTCTTATCAATAGCATAGGTTGTGTAACTTGCCTTCCAAGAGAACTATGTTGCTTTACTGACCTGTGGTAGATTTTGTTTAGTGGATAAATTTAAGTTGATTCTTACTAATAGAGAGCCTCATGCCCAATTAAATAAACTCTATAATTCACCTCTCAAGAGATTTAGTTCATTGGGGAACTCACCAACTTCGGTCAAAGAGCTTTGATATTGTCGTATATTTGTGTGTTGCTGACAAAATCGCGCAAGCATATGACGTATGCCACGTTCTTACTGGCATAAGATCTTTAAGAGCGGTCATAAATATATGCTTGGTATGATAAATTGCTCTTTGTGAGCCGAGATCTTGTTAAATTTATAAAATTTGATGAACTGGTGTTGAGGCATTATTGCTCATTAGTAAGAAGCCGCAAATTTTGTTTGAATTTTTTGAATTGTATAGTTTTTTTTTTCTTTCATATTTTTGTAAGTTCATCTGAATTTTACTGAAACTGGACTTCATTGAGCTATCTTGGATCTTGATCCGTTCATCAAAGCACTCACCTTGCTTTCCTTCCAGAATGCAGTGCAACAAAAAAGTAAACCTACAGTGTTTCTATGGAGGTAATGGGTGAAGTGAGTGGTGGAGATGTGTTAGATGATGTAAAAGCTAAGGCAGGTCGTGGGTGTAGCTATAACATTTGAGAGAGGAAGAAAAAGAATGAAAAACTTAATTAATTGTCGGGAAGATAATTAACAAACTTTGTTCCTCATTTAGTGATTAATTTGTGAAAATATATTTTGTCCATCCCAACACATGGTTGTTTGAGCATGGCAATGAAAAAATAAGCATTAATACAAGCCAAACCTTGTTCATAATCACCAAATTAATTAGGATTTTCTTTTATTGTGTCTTCTGAATTCTTAAATTTTTGGACTCATTTTAGTTTTGCTGAGTACCATTTCTTGCCTTCCCATTCTTGAATATATAAATTTACTGCCTAAATGCCTACACATTTTGCCTCTGGCTTTAGGAAACTGAAGGAAATGAAATGAATTACAAATAATTACTGGTGGATTATGAATTAACAACCATCAAATTAAGATTTTCTATTTTTTCTTTTTTAATTTCTTTTTTACTCATTGCCAGCATCCAATTAAAGTTCTTAATTGCATAGGAGTACAAGTGGTGAATAAGACTACTCATGACGAGCAATAGAAACCATGGTCAGGATTTTCCTTTTTTATAATGTCAAATCTCTTAAAATATATGACGACCTCTCAAAGTAGCAACATCAGCATGCGGCCATTGTGTTGTCACCATGGCTTTACTTGTCGTTCTTTATATATTTTCATGTACTGAAAGCATGCATTTTTCCCTCTTCAAAATAAATGAAAAGAAGGGGGCATTTACATAAAATGATACATAACACCCAATTCCTATGTATTTACATATCTAACACCTAAACTTTACGTTTTTTTTACATTTATACCACCATTTCAACTTTCAAAAAGTGAAATGCACCGTTTCATGCATAGGTCAGGCGGCATGTCTGTAAAAATTGAAGTTTAGTTGTTGGATATGTAAATACATCGGAATCAAGAGGTATGTATGTAAATCTTCCAAAATAATAAAATAAAAAGCCATCACTTTCCATTTCTTTAACTTTTATACTGCGATAGTGTAGGCAGGCAAGGTATATTGGTCCATTTTTTTTTTTTCAATCCAAGTTATCGGCTCTGGTGGTGATGTTGCAGTGGATGCCACCGCTCCTCCAGTTGGAAACAACTAATGCCTGCAATTCTTCTATCCACCCAAAGGCAGGTTCATTCTATCTACCTTTAATTATTTCCTTTATTTTGCACGTTTTATATACATTGTTGGATGATATTATGCATTCACTGAAATTTAAAGGATAAAGACTGTTCACCACTGAGTGTATCACTCTGCATTGTACCTCTCAGGCCTTTCACAGCACTAACCTTTACAGTAAAGGATATGGTCTTTATTAATCCTCTTTTAAGTCTGGCTTTAATAGCTAAGTAGCAGAGTTCCACGGCATGTTAATGCGTTTATTAGTTCATCTTTTCACATTATATTCCTCCTTTTCCCCTCACTTTCTTCTTTTAGAATACATTATTAATTTAAGCTGATATCTTGACCCAAATTCTCGCGTACATTAATCCTATAGAGCATTTAAAACAACCCTCAACTCGGCCTGATAATATGATAGTTGAGTGAAATAGAAGTAGTTGTGCTCGAATGCGTGGTATATTGGCTGGCAATAAAGTGAAGAATCTCCATGTATTGTATTGGAGCATTCACTTTGTCCTAATAAAAAAAAAGAGAAAAATTTACATGTATACATAACATAATTATTATGTATTTGTATATTTCATCCCTTAACTTTCATATTTACATAGCCTTTTGTTGCTTTAAACCTGTGCTTAAAAATAAATATTTTATTTTAAAAAAGTGACTGGATTTATTTTTTATATGATATTAAATATTTGATATTATGTGTGAAAATGAAAATTTAGATGTGAGATTTGTATATACCTAAGAATAGGTGGGTGCTCTGTAGTTAAATATCTCCAAAAAAAAAAATAAAAAAATTTAAAAAAAAAAATTGCACTGTCTAGCCTTGTACGGAACTTTGTGACTATTGTCTCATGTGGTCTCATGTGGCTGTCAATTTATGTCCACTCTATTCATTTTCTATCAAATTGTTTTCTTTCAACCTCAATTGCTTTCTTTTTGGAAATTGTGTGCCGAAGCCCCTATTCTTGGAGAAAATATTGCGTCCGAGAGTCCTGACGTAACTCGCGTCCAGACAACTGACGTGATACAATGGAAGTCCAAACTCCCGCTCCGCCCCGCTGTATCACGTCCTGACATCCGTTGTCCGGACGTAATATTTTTTTTCTCTATTCTTGAGACCGAGGTTTGGGCACTAATTAGGAAGAAATATTATTTAAGTACATATTTGATAGTATTATAAAATTATTTTCATGATATTCACGACAATATCATCATAATATCACCAATTCAAATATACAATATCTGTACATAATATTTCCTCGCTAATTAGAGATATTTGAAGCATTAAACTTTTGACTTGTAAAACTTTTTCAAGCTGACCTTTTGATGGAGTGATCACAATTCAATACAGCGCGCTTTAGTTTTAATTGATTTAGCAGCTCTTTGGAATCTTAAGAGGTGGAGGCGGGTATTTAGATTCCGGTAGTCGTGCGAGATTGCATGCCAAAGCTTTTTTTAATCCTAGTCTGCTTTCAGAGAATATTCAAGGCTATAAAGTTCTATCATCTTCTAGCTTAAGAATACATTTATTATATTCTTTGTTGCTTGTGCCTTTTGCTGATCCTGCGGGTACAGTGGCTTTTTTTATTTCTCAACTTGCTGCGAATTGTGTTTTTTTAAGGCTCGAAAAGATTTTTTTTATTTATTTATTTATGAAAGGAATGTTTACAAACATACCACTCAAATCCTGTGTATTTACATATCTAACACCTAAATTTGATGTGAAAGATTTGGTTGGCAGAAATATGAAAACTAAAGTTTAGGCGTTAGATATGTAAGTACATGGCAATTGGGTGGTATGTATGTAAATGCTCCTAATTTTTATTATAAGAAATAGCTGAGTTGTAATTAGCTTATTCAAATAATTGTTTTATACAATGTTGGCTTGAATTAATAAATATATAAAATAAAATATATTTAAACATTTAATATTTTACAATAGGACGCTTAACTATTAAAAATAAAAATAAAAATGTTCTTCAATTTTTTTTTTTAGTTGAAGGATATTAATTAATCACACGTGTGAGTAATGCTCAATTTAAAAATGATTCTGAATTTATATTAAACCATCAATTTGATCGATATATATGTTTTTTGTTCAAATTAAAATTATTTTAAAATATAGTTTATAAGTCGGAAAAATACAATTTAGGTCATGAATAATTTTTAAAAATAATCAAATTTATATTTAGCAAATTTAAAATTAAATTTAATTAATTTGAGAAAAAAATTCTCATAAAAATTTCTATTAGAAGATTATAATCAAAATCTATTTCCTGTAAAACAAATAGATATAAAAATCTATGCATGAACATGTGTAATTCACTTTTAAGAAATAGCAAGTGTTTTAGTTTTGATGTGAAATTAAAGAATTGAGCATTGTTTGTGTAAATATGAAAGTTTAGGTTTGAGATATGTAAAAACATAAGAATTATGTGATATGCATGTAAATGCCTATATAGGTCACATATAAGCATTTACTAAGCATTTCAATTGCTAGTGCACATGGGACTGCATTTGACCTAAAAAATAAAAAGTAGCATTGCCATGGGTATGAATGGAGTATAAATTAAATATAATGGGCTGACGAATCATAGTCTGATTAGATCATAATAAAGTTAATAAGGTGCAACTTGGCATGCATGATCAATATTAAAATTTTGAGAGAGAAAAAGAGAGAAGGGGAGAGATTTACTTTTATGTTTTATATGCAATTGGTGCAAGGTGAGGGGAGACATTTGACAATTCACAATAAAAGTATGGGGGCATTTACATACATAACAATCAATTCTAATATATTTACATATCTCACATCTCTTTCATATTTATGGAAAATATTTGCGTACGTAAGAAGTACGCAGAGCTGCGTACGTCGGTACGTCGGGAGGTTATTCAGGTTATTCAGATGTTATAAGAGGATTATATCCGTGTTATACCCCCCTTTAACCTCCTTGTAACCTACCTGTAACCTAAAAATAAGTTCCGCGCTTCTGTAGTTTCGGTAGTTATATGTAAGTTACAGGGAGGTTGCAGGAGGGTATAACGCAGATATAACTCATCTGTACCCTCTGAATAACCTCCGACGTACGCAGCGCTGCGTACGTCTCACGTACGCAAATATTTTCCCATATTTACACACATAGCATTCAAATCTATAATATAACATTAAAAACAATACCATTATCATTTTTAAATGTGAAATACAATTTTTCATGCAAAGAATTAAATATGAAAGCTTGGGTGTGTAAATAGATAAGATTATATGCCTGATATGTAAATTCCCTGAAAGTATTCACTAATTATTAAATTTTGGCCCAGCTGCTTTTCCTGCGTTGCATTCGAGTCGAGAGAAGCGGGGACCATCACGCGCTCCTATGGAGATCTGCGGGTAAATTCTTACCCATAAAAAGTCTTGCCACACAGATGCCTGTCACGCCTGTGCGGAGATGTGGACACCACTATTCTATTTCAGGATTCTGCAAGGATTTTCCTACTTGTAAATCTTTTATTTTTTCCTTTTGTTTTTCTTATTTGAGATTTAATGATAATTAAATTTGAAATTAGGATTTTACATACATACCATTTAATTCTTATGAATTTACACACATAACACCTACATTTCAATTTAGATATATAGTGATATTTTTATATGATATAAAAGATTTAGGTGATATAAATATAAAAAAAAGTAGAGTTTATGTGTTAGATATGTAAATACATAAGAATTGGTGATTTTTATATCAATTCCAATTCAATTTAGAAATTTTGCATATTCATAAATTTAATTATAAATTCCTTAATAAATTAAAAATTATATA
>NW_018165555.1:1196781-1198122 GCF_001263595.1 Phalaenopsis equestris
ATCTCATATATATATATATATATATATATATATATATATATAACCATGTGTTTGGGGTTGGGTGGCCCACCCAAGACAGCACTGCTTTCATAAGCAAAATAGAGCTTTTGTAATTTTTTTTTAAGTTATCCTTTCATTAAAATACTTTCTAAAGATTTCTCTTTTGAATATTTGTCCACCATGATTTATGATTATATTTAAAAGCCATGACTCTTCTCATAATTAATTTACTTTAAATCTATTTAAAGTTCAATTTTATTTATTTTACTAAAAAACAATTCAATTTAACAAAAAAATATATTATACCGATGCAATATAAATCACAACTAAAAATTTTCTAAGAAGGCCAGATAGCATGATAACAAGTGTGTATGGGCGTTCGCCACCCTTTTCGGCAAAATGAACCATTTCTCTTGTTTGTTTTTTCATGCGGGGCTGTTGGTGGTGCCGTTGTCTCGTAGAATTTTGTTCGGACTCTAGTTGAAGTTTGACGCATATCAAATATGTGAAATATTATTTATTATCTAAAAAGCCGAGAGATCTGTGTGTAATATTGTTGTACACTTATTTTCACATCGAATTGTTTGTTTGGATGCTTTTTCATTTAGTATTTGTACTGAAGAGAAACGTTGAGTACAACTATGTTGTACATCATTATGGGGTCGAATGCTCGACTCATATTGATTATGGTTACTACATGGTTGTACTATAGGTTTTCTGTAGTTCACATCGAATTGTTTATTTGGATGTTTTTTCACTTTGGTGCAATGTGGTTGTTCAAATGAAAAGTTTCAGTAAAACCATGTTGCATACCATGACCGGGTCGGGCTCCAGGTTCCTCCACTTTTTACAATAGAATAATATTTTATACATTAGGCACTCGCCAAATTTTAATTGGAGTCCAGATGTAACTCTTACGTCTGGACCCCATAAGTAGTATTTTGTCAAACAAAAATGGCCATGTTTTCATAAAAGTGTGGGCGGGTTCGGAAGGCAGTCTGAATGATAAAATTAATAATTAATGCCTTCTATTTTTGGCATTGAAAATTATCCTATTTATACATATATTTATAATATAATGATTGATGTTTTAGGTCATATTTGACTGCACATTCGATTCCGTTAAATATCATTTATCAAATTCGATAAATTTGAATTTATCAAATTGAGTTGGTGACGAGAAGAGATCGTGATAAATCCAGTTCACAATCGGATTTACAATGTGCTGATTTATGTCTCAAAAGAGACGGAATGCGAGAAGAATCTGATGAAGGTAAGAAATTGGATTTAGCTTTATATATATATATATATATATATATATATATATATCGCTCTGCTCGA
>NW_018165555.1:1198134-1232032 GCF_001263595.1 Phalaenopsis equestris
GAAAGGTAAGAAATTGTAGTTAGCTTTATATATATATATATATATATATATATATATAGCACTTTGCTAGATTTAAGCTAAATTCATAGTTAAATTATATAAATTCTATGCTACCAAATATCACCTTAGTTTTTCACGGAGAGGAAAGATCGTAAATTCAAATCACACATGTTAACATTTTAAGCTCATCTTTCTTGGGAAGAAATCGGCTACTCAAATCTTGATTTTGTTGATGCATTCAGTAACACTTTTGTTCGTTTTTAAAGTGCCTTAGTTATTATGATTGGTATTATGATTACCAAAATTCACATATATATCACTTAATTCATATGTGTTTACATATCTAACACCTACAACTTTATGTTTTATATAAATACCGCATTACACATGCATGAAAATGATTGTTTGATTCGTTAATCGGACAAGCATGAACACTTTTGCTATTGCTACTAATTGATTGTTAAAAGAACGAGCTCGAAAATCTTGCTTATTAATTTTCGGAATGTTATGAACAATTTCTATTAAAAACAAGCTCAATGAGAAGCTTGATTAAGGTTCAACCAAATTAGCATCCTTTAAGATATTATTATTTAGTCAGAGGCAAATACTTTGATAAAACAACTTCATTTTATTTCAAATAATTGCTTGTATAAGCTCGGTTAGGCATGTTTATTTTATTAAACATGCTGCTCAGTAATACACTCACAGATCACAATATGAATCGAGCTCGAGTCACGCTAAGAAAGGCTTGATGTTAAATGAGCCAAATTTGAACAAAATTCTAAAAGCACAAGCCAACTACAATTAGGATTTTCATAAATTAGCTCGAGTTCAAACAACCTCCTTTTGGTTGAACTCAAATCGTATGAGCCATAATTTACACTTTTTTGATATATTATTAAATTACAAGAAAATTTAATAGTTTTAAGGTCATCCTAGTATAATTTTTCTAAGTGTAAATCAACGATGTGCTAGCGCTGATCTTAAGTAGATCTAACGGTCCAGAAAGGAAGAGTACGAAGAAAACTGAGCCACCGCTAGAAAATCATGAGGTTCACTTATTCAATGAAACAAAGTCATACAAGCCAAGTTAGCAAGCCCAAAACAGACCAAGCCATGAGAGAGACAAGAAGATGACAAGATGATCCGAGCTTGAATAATTTAGCCAGAAATGAAAATAAATGAGCATCCAAGCCAACCGATATAGGGAAAAGTCGACCTTATGCGGCGGCCTAGCCCTAGTAGAGTCGATCCAAGAGAAAATCTAGTTCTACAACATCTCCACCTATTTTATGGAAGGCTCCGGAAGTTCCTCATTAGGGATCAAGGATCAACAGTTGAGTAATATCAAACGGTCTACCCATACCAACTAATCTCAATCAACAAAGCTGATCCCGCTTAAACGAAACCAATTAAACTTATATGATCGAGTAAGAAAGAGGCGAGATGACAAATCTATATATGTAAAATACTAGAAATATCCTCTTAGATACTCCTATAAAGTAGGGGAAAAATGTCAATCATCATTGTATTTTCTCCTCTATAAATAGAAGAGCCATTTTATGAATAAGACATAATGAATTACTATTTATTCTCTCTCTCCCCCCACCTCTCCCTCCTTATTTCTGTTATATTCATTGACTTTGATTCACATACAAATCAAAATTCAACACTAAGATATTATGACACAACTTTTTTTAACCATATTCTTTAAAAAGTTTAATTTAATTTTTTATAGATCGAATGGAAAGCGCAAACTTACAACCAATGAGGACTGCATAAAATATGCCATTCAAAATCACGAACCCTTCAAAATAAAAATATATCGAGATCTTGAACATCAAACTCAGTTTTTTTATAATGATACATCCATACAAAATATTGAAAATTGAGATAGTAATAATTTTTACTTCTGAAATTAAAAAAAAAAAAAGAGAAAAATCATACCCCCTCTTTGTATATGGATATGAGTCAAAAATATAAAATTTAAAATAATTTTTAAATTTGAAAACACTTAAGCATTTTGGTCAAAAAAAAATTTACAACTATTTTTTAACTTAGGTTTTCATTTAAAAAAAATATAGTTTAGATAGTTTGATTCAATAAGACAATTCCAATTGGATTAAAATTATATAAATTTGAGCCTAAATAAGCCTGATTTAAGCATTCAAAATTATATTATAAAATCCAATCATTCCTTCAAGATGTTAAATATTCTTCAAATTTGAGTGCTTATATTAAAAATGAATATCTCAACAAGATGAAGTTAAAAGCCCAAATATATGAAATTTTAAGTTTATTAAGTCATTAAAGGCCCATTTGAGACCACTTTTATTTTATTTTATTTTTTTTGTTTATTTTTTTTAAATAAAATATATTTGGTATGATTATTATATGACTATTTTTGAAAATACTCAAAACATTTAAAAGTTATTTTGAATATTTTGAAAAATAAGCTTATTTATTTTAGAAACAAAAAATAAAACATATAAATAAAACTAAAAATCACACCATGTTCTTAAAAATAAAAGAAAAATAAAAATAAAAATAATAAAATTGATCCCAATCAAACCCCAATTATCTAAAATTATGAAATAATTTGGAGGCCAGTACCCTTTCATTAATAGAAATGATACAATGTCCTTCCTGACATCCATGGTAAAAGAAAAGCAATAAAAAATTGAAATTTGTGAACTCAATGCAGGATTTCAGCTGCCACTCTAAACTCGACTTTAACGACCAACAAACTTCCATGGTTATCAATCACTAGGGTCCAAGCTCGAACACAACAAATCTCATTGCCTTAATCATGTCAACGACTAACATCCGCAAACCACAAACATTCTCCCAATTTGCCTGATTACAAACCCTACTAAAAGAACAGGAAAACCAAGTGCAGATTATCGCTAAACTTCTGACATTTCTCATTTGCCAGCATCCAACTCTAGCCTAATACTGATCACCTTCAAATCAATCAATTGCTCAAGATGAGATCTCTCAATCCCTACAGTTAGTTTGCCACAGCAAAAAAAAAGAAAAAAAAATCATGAAATCAATGAGCGCAAGCAAACATGCAACGTTTCTGTTCCATCCAATCTACAGCATCATGCAAAAACGTAATTCGGCCAATTCTTATTTAAGGGAGAGAGGGAGAGAGGGAGAGAGGGAGAAAAGGAGACAAATTTGTGGTAGGTGTAACATCTAAAATCACATACCTATACAATTTTCATCTACCTCAAATTAAAAGGAAAAAAAAGGAAAAGAAATACAAGCTTGTTTCTCTTTTTAGAGAGACCACGGAATCTAAAGGCTCACCTGATTCGAAACAGTGCGTTCATTTTATCCTTCTTCTTATCTTCTTAATTAGACTGTACAACGAGCTGATTTATTAGCTTGTCGGGTTCTGATAAGGCTTCTGCTGGCTAGCTGAGCACGTGCAGGCTGCCCTGCTATCTGTTACTGTCTGCAGAGATAAAAAAAAAAATCAATTAATTCCAAAATTAGCTACATATTGTTTCCAAATATTTTGAATTAAATTTAAGTTCGAATGCAGGTCATTTTTGCAAATACAGAGGAACTTAATTCGCCTCATAATAATTAATCAACTGTCCGAATTTAAAGCTTTAAAAAACAGTAAATAATTTATCATTTCCTAGTAATATCTTCCACGTAAAAAAAAATGACTTCTGATACTGAAAGCTAAAATCAATTCAAAAATAATCTGATTTGCTAATTTTTATAGATTTCTAATGGAAAAATTTGCGAAAACAGCCTGCAGATTAGCAGGAGCGAGATGGATCTAACACCGAACGTACAAGAACTATAAGCCGATTTCCAAATCTCCCTACCTTGACTTGCCGCTGCAGATCTTTGATATAGTCAACGGCCAAATCCAGCATGTCCGCAGTGTTAGTTTGCTGTTAAATTGAACCCAATCAATAAACAATTAATGAACAAACACTAATAATACATGTCAAAGTCGCAGAAACTGATAACTTTTGATCAATCACTGTTCCATTGGCTTACCTTATCCATGTTGGGCACTAGCTCCTGCAGCTTCCTCATCCTTTCGCTAATCCGTGTCCTCCTCACCTGCAAAGATTCAAACTTTAGCTTTTAGATCAGTTAGTCGATCATAATTAACGATTAAAAGAGAAGGCTTTACTCTTTCAGCAATGCTCCGAGGATGCGTAGCGCAGCCTCTCTTCGCTCTGATCTTACAGGGAACTGAATCCTGAAACTGTAAGAACTCAATCGCCGCCATCTCCGACGAAGTTTTCGGCAAGCTGAAGTGGTGAGTAAGGCCGGAGACTTGGTGATTTTTGATATCTTGATCCTATCAAATCCAGATCAGTTATAAAAGCAGAAGATAGGCGGGGAATAAGATGATGGGAAAGTGTTACGGTAGTACGTGGAGCTCCGTTTGGTTCAGCCCTACGACATCTCTTGACCTCTTGAAACCTGAGATGTTATCAGAAAGCAAAGTGTCTTCCCAGGAGGATACAGGGTAGCCTGGGATGAAGCAACGGCCATTGTGGCTTTCCACCGGACTTCGGTCATCACCGGAGACTCCATCGTTTCCCATCTCTGAGATTTGAGACAGCGAGTTTTGCCGGGAGGAGAAGTTAATCTGGCCCTTCATACCAGCAGTCATTCCTCTCATCAAGCCATAACCTAAAGGACACAGAAATGAACAATTTTTCGCTTCAGTATTTATGGCAAAGAAGAGACAGGAGCATATTCGTGAGATAACCGGAGAAAAAAATGCTATTTTTATCGAAACCAGACAGTTTCGCAGCGTGGGTAATATATGAAAGCTGAAGCTTCTACTGCCGCAGTTGGATTTGATATCATGATAGAAAAAGTAGAGTAAATGTTTACCGTTGTCGACGTTTAAATGGGAAAAGAAACCAGCGGGAGAGCTGCTCTGCCGGATTGGATTTGCTCCGTCAGTTACAGACTGTTGTTGCTGAGAATGATACAGCATCTGGGACGGAGCACAGGGGAACCCACTGTTCTGCTCCGTTTCCGGCGATAGCTTGAAGTGAGGATTTCTCTCGCCGGCGGCAGTCTTTTCGTCGCGTAGATCTGAGGAGAGAAAGCGAGCGAAGATGGACTCTGTCTCGGGGCTTGAGGGTCTAACATGAAGTAAGTTCTCGCATACCTCCCCAAGCAGAGAACTCGGAGCAGAGCGGTACCGGAGCATGCCGGAGCTCATCTGTTGCTGCCTCTGATGATCGGATTCTTCTTTCCGGCGACTGAGAGGGATGTTGAAATCTTTAGTTGCTACGGCAGATGGAGATCCGTACATAACTATTCCCTTTCTTCTCCCTTTCTCTCTCTCTCTGCTTCCTTTTCGTGTGGATCGGACTGAATAGCAGCAGAGCCGAACCAGGATTCAAGCTAAGAACTTGAATTCAGTAGAGAATCCGAGTTTCTTCCTCTTCGTCATAAATTAGTAACTCTCCGGATACCAAAATCAGATCTTTTTCGCAGTTTGACCTGCACAGCAATCGATCGGAGACGAGGAGGAAACAGAACAGAGAGGAAAACTCGCAGAAATAGCACGGAAGAACTGGGAGATATCAATAAAGGTGTTCCTTTTACGCTTCGCCTTCGTTCTCCCTTCGTCTTCTACACTCCTCTCGCCATCAAAACTGATGTAGAACTCGGTCGATCCCCTGGTTTCCTCTCCGTCTCAGTCCAAAAATATATATATATATATATATATATATATATATTTCAAACTCTATGTCATTCTTTACCCGCAAAGCACCCAAACACGGATTGGTTTCGCGTATTTTAAGTGCGGGAAGGGGAAGCATTCAACTATTTATAAATCTGAACGGACGGAAATACCCTAAGTATCTTCTTTTATTTCCGGAACGCCATGTTAAAATGACTGAGTTGACCTCGTATTGGAAAGGGCGCGCGGTTAAGATGGTCTGGCTACGTGGACGAAGAAGGTCGAAGTGATTTATTTTGACGATAACGCTAGTATCAGTGGAGCAGGAAAACGAGGGGTGGGAGCGGGGCCTTTTCATTTTCAGATGAGCCTGTCGTTGGGCTGAAGAGAAATTGGAGTGTTTTGCTAGTTTTGGCATGGGACAAGGTTTGACGTTATCCATTAAACGGTAACGTGTAACTTTAGCACATTACTAATTCACTATGTATTTTAAATCAATTACAGGATTACGGCATTCGGTGAAATTTTGACGGCTTCGATTCCGTTAAAACTAGTAAATCATCCATGATTACCACCGGCCGGATTCCAGTATTCACTACCTTACGGTCTGCTCGAACTTACTTTTTAGATCTAGGGCCATGCCACTAGGGCTGTAAAAAGGGCTCGCTGTTTGCAAACAGCTCGTGTTCGGCTCGCTAAGAATCTCGTGTTTGGCTCGTTCGCTAAGTTAACGAAACGAACACGAATCAAGATTTGTTCGTTCGTGTTCGGCTCGTTTTGGCTCGAAATACCACTAATCAATTATATATATCTTTGATGAACATTATTTTTAAAAAACTTAATTGACTACAAGGTTATAAAGATCTATAATCAATTATAAGTATTAATTAAGAAAATAGAATAAAATTTATTAAATTAGATTCAATTCAAATGATGTTTTAATATAAACAATAATTTTTAAATCTTGCCCCAATTCTTAACATCTTATGATTATCTGATTAGGATTGTCAAGACGATTTTTTGTTCATGAACGACTCGTGTTCAGCTCACTAAGCAAACGAGCCGAACATGAACACACCTTTTGAGCTCGAAATATAAACGAGCCGAACATGAGATGGCTCGTTTACACCACTACATGCCACTCATTTCCTATTGTATTATATGTGCATATTTGCACTCCCAAAAATGATTTGCTTGGATCTCAAATAAATCTAACGGTTCAGATACAAATTATTAGAATACCATATACAAATCTTTAAAGCAAGAATAATTATGTAATTTTATATTTAGTCACCCTTTTCATATAAAAAGATTTTTTTGTTCCCCTCTCCATTCACACAAATAGTCAGTGAAATAAAATGGGTCTAAGAGCCCTGAGAACTCTGATTCGCCCCAACGAGACACATCTTCCTCTCCCTCTCTCTTCCTCTCGCTTCCTTGTCAATATGCTTTAATCCTTTTGCATGATCTAAAAGACGAATCTGGGATCAATAATATTAAAAAAATTTCAACATTTTCAGATAATTTTTTTAAAAAAATGTTCAAGTTTCAATTAAAAATACACCCCAGACAGTGACATAAAGTTTAAAATAAATATATAAAAAAGGTTCAAATTTCAATTAAAATTATTTAAAATTATATATTTATCAAACTGTAAGTCAAGATGACTAGCTCGTCTAGATAGACCCAATGACATTAAAGTTGGTCTAATCTGAGTCAAATTAAGTCAGGATCAAGCCATTAAATTTTTTTTAAAGCTTTCAATGCCTATGGAATATCAAATGGATTTCATATATGATAAATCGTTTTTCAAATCGAACATCTTGACAAAACGAGTTCAACGAATCCAATATCACTTAATTCTGACATCATTAAGACACTTAAATATTTGCAGAAGGTCGTCTGATTGAAAAAATCTCTCTGAACCGTCCGATAGAGTGATATGATTTTCTGCTGTATTTTCAGTGAGACCTCTCTCACACTATATAAAAAGACCCCTACCCCCCTTTTGAGAGGGAACTTAAAAATTAGCATAAAGAAGGGTCGGGGGATGAAGCTAAATTATGACATGCATTAAAAAATCTCGGCGTACGTTGTAAAGTAACAAAGCACCAAACCGTGCAACGATGCACCAAAAGACTGTGCAACAACACAATCTGAAAGCAGTGTGACAACATAACCTGAAGATGGTGCATCAATACACCCAAAAAATGGTGCAATAATGCACCTCGAAGACGGTGTAGTAATGAACCCGAAGACAGTGTAAATGCACCAATCTAAAGATGGTGCAACAATCCATTCCGAAGATGGTGTGACAATGTACCATGAAGACAATACAAAAATGCACCCCGAAGTAATACAACAACGCACCTTAAAGACAGTACATCAATAAACATTGAAAATAGTGCAACAACACACCCCGAAGATGGTGCAGCAACACACCCCAAAGAAATTATAACTGCACCACCCAATGGTCGATGCAGTAACGTGTCTTAATAAGGTGTAACAATGCACCCCAAAGACGGTGTAACGATGCCAACTTGAAGATGGTGCAACGATGCACCACAAAGACAGTGTAACAATACATCTCGAGTATTGTGTAACTCCCCATCACTGTCTAATGACCATATATGGCCTCCGTAATTCACAACTCACACAACTCCCAAATTTAGCCTCCACAGTTTATAAAAGTTATTATTACCCCCAACTCCAGCCTTTGCAGCTTGTAAACATTAATTCAACTGACCACTATAACCTGTGCGGTTAACTACAACTTATGTGGTCCACAGCTCGTGCAACTCTCGATTCTGGCCTCTGCAGCCTACAGACGTCATCGCAGCTCGCCATTACGACCTACGTGACTCGCAACTCACGTAGCTCATAACTTCAGCATATGTGACCTATGAACATTATTACAGTCCCAAGTCTCACCTTCATGACCTACAAACGTTATTGCGGCTCACCAGTACCACCTACGTGATTAACTCGGATTATGTGGTTCACAACTCGGGCCACTACACCTTATAGACGTTATCATAACTCACCACTAAGATCTATGTGATCAACTATGACCTATGTGGCTCACAACTAGCAACTCTCAACTCCGACCTCTATGAACTATATATTATATCATAGCTCATGTATCTCTCAAATCCTGACTTTATGGCCTATAATCGTCATAGTCTGTGCAGCTCATGACTTTGTCCTTTTGTGGTCTACGGACATCAGCACAACTCACCACTATATCCTACGACCTATGTAACCAATCATGTCACTGTAGCCTAAAGGTCATGCAGCTCCCAACTCCGACCTCTATGGTTTATGAATGTTACCACTGCTCGAGCAGCTCTCAACTTTACCTCTGTGGCCTACCAATGTTATCACGACTCATGTCACTCCTGACTCCGGTCTCTGCAGCTTATGCACGCCATTATAGCTCTCAACTCATGCAGGTCCCAACTTCAGCCTCTACGACCTGCGGATGTTACCACATCTTATGTAGCTCTCAACTCAGGCTTGTACAACCTGTAGACGTTATAAAGACTTATGCAGCTCTTGACTCCGGCCTCTAAAACATACGAACATCATTTCAACCCACCACTATGGCCTAAGTGGCTCATAGCACTTGCAGCTCGTTACTATGACTTTTGTGGCCAACCGAAACTCCTGAAGCATTCCTTTAAGGCTTACATTACCAACAATTACCACGACTTGCAACTATAGTCTCTACGACAAGCTGACACTATAACCACTGTTTATAGCATTCATGACGGGCTATTGCCTTCATGGCCTTTGGGCCTGTTATAGTTATTATTGTTGGCTGTCAGTATATATAAACTTTGTGACTTGACCTTCCCTAATTCTGGAAAAGAGTGAACTCATGTACTCAAAATTACATAGATGATTATTTCAACTAGCTAAGCAGTGTGGGTTTTTCCCCTTTCCAAGACTTTCCACATAAAAAGTCAAAGTGCCTTGTCCTATTATTGTTCTTCATTACTTCTGATACTGTAGACATACGTGTAACATTAATACGTTAAACAACTACTATGAAAAAAAAAAGTGTATTTCACTTCTTAAAAATTATAATGATGATATTTTTTATGTGATTTTGCATAAATGTAAAAAAATAATATTTAAGTGTTTGATATGGAAATATATAGGACTTGGGCGATGTGAAATTAAATGGGCTTTTTTTTTTAATTTTTATTGTGCTGTCGTAATCTTGATAAACAAGTATCTTTAATTATGTTTCATTTTAAGTTATTGAAACGCTTGCCAGCAAATTAACTTGTTGAATGTAACTTAAAGGAATTCGTAAACATTGATTTGTTCTGATATGAAATTTCATTTGTTAAAGTTTCATCCCAAAGCTGACCTCATAGAAAAATAATTTTCAAAGTTTTATAAGATTTTAATTATATTTTAATCCGAATACTCTAATCTGATTCTTCCATTCTTCGCCCGCATTTCTCTGAACTTTAATCTTTCGAACTTGGGAGTCGACAGAACTAAGCGTGTATGAAATTTTTCAAGCCCTACAATGCCGTATAAAGCTAAAATGTTTTTTTTTTTTAGATGATTTGAGCTCAAATGACAATATATAGTATGCGTGATTCCAATTTATGTTTAATTACACTAAGAGTAACATCTATTACTTAGATATTTTGGTACTATATTTAAGAACTAAGTGGTATTTAAAATTTTATTAATTAAAAATAAATTCAATTTATGAGTTATATAATGACATTATATTGATGAGACAGATAATATATATATATATATATATCCGATTTGATTTAATGGCAGTACGAACTATTGTAAAATTAATTTATAGTAAGAAAATCAATAAAGAAAGAGAAAAAAAAGTCTTTGTATGATGTTATTTCTAAATTTTGTGTGGCCAATGATAAAATAGTATAAGATTTAATTTAGAATAATTAAGGCATAAAACATATGTGGCGATGATTTGTAACAAATGGCGATTATATATATTAGAGAACTGTTTGATGTCGGAATTGATACGCATTCTACAAATGTGCATGTATCTCAATGCAAATCTTGTAACGATAAGTATTCAAATTTTGACAAAAAGGTTATCCAGGAGTCTGATTTCAGCGAACTTATAATCAAACTGACCGACTTGACAAGAAGAACTTATTGATATCGAAATTTGTCTGATCCGAGTCAGATCAAGCCAAAAAAAACACTTTTAGAGGCGTCACAGTCAAAATTGTAAGGTCAAACAGATGTCCAATATGACATGCTTATAGTTAAATCGAGCGTCTCAGCGAAACGAATCCAACCAACCCAAAATCACTCAATTCTGATATCTTTAAGGCAATCAAATGTCCATCAAACTCCATCTGATTAAGGCAATCTCTTTCGGGCGTTCGAACAAGAGTGTTTTGGATTTCTGCCTATTTACAATTTAGACTCTATAAATCAGGGAGAGAGCAGAGCCTACAGAAGTAGGAGCCTCCTGAGTCGCAATCTCAGGCTGCCACCACCAGCTTTCGGTCGTCGCCACCCTTCGACCGCTGGCATCTCGAGCCATTGTCGTCTCAGACCACCACCACCTCATTCTAGCCACCGTTGCAGCCCTCCGGTCGCCACCACACTCTTGCTGCCTTTGTTCTTCAAACGTTATCTCTCGGTTTCAGTCGCCACTCTCCGACCACCTCTGCCTCCTTCCATCCATCGTCGCCTTCCGGTCGTCGTGGCCATTCTCCTTTCCGCCATCGTCGTCTTCCAGGTAATGTCACCACATTCAGTCGCCTCCGCCCTTTGGTCGGCGCTGTCTCAGGCTGCCACCTTCGCCTTCCAACCGTCATCGTCTCGGGTCGTCACTGCGACCTACATGGTTTATAGCTCGTGTAGCTCCTGACTCCTGTCTTGGGGACTATAAACATCATCACTGTATTGTAGGAATCTCTGGATCTAGAAAAGATTGAGTGATTGATCAAGGATTACTTAAATGTAATTTTGATCCAGATGGAATCATTTGTCGAGTTAATGACGTTAAACAAAGCACTTTATGAGAGACAACCCATAGTTATCAGTGTGGTTTATTTTAGTGTGTTTGAGAGTTATGATTGTTAGTGTTGTATTGTGTTTGCTTTAGTGTGGATTGATCTGTTTGATTGATGATTCGTGAATGTTTGGATTGTTAGTAATTTGATTTGATTTTTGTGTGTCTTGAGAGAGGTGATTCCTTAACTTCTTATTAAGGCTAAACTTAAATGTTCTCTTGCAGTAGTTGGATTGACGGGTCCACTACGACTTGCATCTCACTGAGACTTAAGTTTTACAAGAGACATCATTAATTTTAACAACGACAGTTCCATCTCAATTTTGTTACTTATTTTCTCTGACTTTGTATTCATTTGATAGAAGTAGCTAACCTATTTGATGAGTAGCATGTGAATGATTTTACACTATCCTTATAACTGCTAGAGGTGCTTAATTTTTGGGATAAGGTAATGCCTGGGTCGGTCCCGAGAACTAATATATCAGGGATAATCTTATCTTTGGGATTAAAATCTATAAAATCATTTATAAGTACCTGATATATCTGTGTAGTGATTCTGTTAGAAATTGGTGTTAGAAATTGGAACTGTTAGAAATTGGAAGTAAGTTAGTGAGATGCAATGAGTTAAGGGAAGAATTGACTTCATTTATCATGCGTGTTTGTGTTTGTGTTACAATTATATAAAGATTTCTGAAAACACTTAGTGAACACATAAATAAATATATTCCTATGTTGAAACCCGTTCTGCTTGTTAGACCTTTCTTTTCATTCTATCGAGCATGTTTTAGTTTAGACTTACTTTCTATTGCATATTGCTCTTTCTTGATGAATACTTGAAGATGTTTGTGATAGATAGAATTTCTGAACTGTTTTTCTTCCTGCCTATATTTTATGTATTGAATGTTATACTATTTAAAATCAAGTTTAGGGGTGGGAAGAAAAATAAATTTTAAAGTTATTATACTTCCTTTTAGTTTAATATTATTGCAAGCATGTTTTAGGCTCGGTTTACTTTCTCCTGCAGTCATTCTATCCTGATTATGCATGTATTTGAATTTGATAGGATGTTGTAGTAGTTAATAAATTCAACTTTTACTTTTTCTTCATGCTACATTTTATGGAATTAAGTGTAAAATATTTAAAAATTCAAGTTTGGGGAAAAGAAAAATTTCTTTTAAAAAAGGAAGCAAACTAAATTTTAATTGTCCTCAATTAACTATATTTTTAAATTAATTTAACATGACCTTTGAAAATTAGAGTTTAGTTTTAAATGACTATATTTATGTTTGTAAATATTATGGTAAATTTAGGTAAAAATTTGTAATAACGAAGGTCAATTTTAAAGTTAAAAATATTTGGTAGAAAGGATAAGACTATGTTTTTCTATTTAAAGTAAAGAAAATTGTATTTTTTAAGTATTAAGAATTTTAGAGCTTCATGTAAGAAGAAAAAAATGAAACATTATGAAAAATCATAAACTAATATGAATTTATAAAGTGAAGAAAGATAAGGAGTTTTGACTCTAAGAAGAGGATAGTAAAATTCAAAATTATTAAAGGTTATCCAAATATAGTAATCCTCACTTGAAAAAAAAAAGAAATGATTGAAAAGATCCTAAAATAAAAAAGGAAGAAAAAAAGAAAAAGAAAATAAAAATGAGCAAGGAGAAGCTTGAGGAGATGCCTAATAAAAAATTGGCTTAATTTAAATCAACTTAAGGAAAATGCTTTATTGCATTTTCTAAACTTGTATTGGAGTATTAGTAGCATTACTAGTGAAGTTTTTATGATGTTCTTTTTCATATGAATGTTCTAAGTATTTTTTATATGACAAATTGCAATTCTTCTTGAAATGAATAGAGATTCAGAAATTTTAAATTTGATTACTAAGTACTCTTAAACTTAGAGTTGGAATCTAAGTTACTAAAGATTTTTCTTAAATTTTAATATTTTATTTATTAAAGTAAATTATAGAAGTTATAAGTTGATCTCTATCATAAGTCATATTTTTATGTAGTAAAAGGGTTACTTGAAGACAAGTAACATTTAAGTTTAGAGGATTTTGATATCTACTTTTCATATATATTTTATGCTCAATTTTAATAAAATTATTTTACAATTTTTCCCCATTTAATGATATTACACTTTAAAGGAAGGTATTTTGCATATTTTTTGTTTCAGGTACAAGAATGAACTTTTGGAGAAAATGAAGCAAAAATAGTGCAATTTGGAGTAAAAACGAGCAAGAAGCAAATTCTGACTTGACTCATTCGATATGTCTTTCTTTGTTTAATCTACTTTACATTTATAAAATATTTTTGAATGAAATTATACGTTAAATAAATATTGTTTTCATGCTTATTTTGTAGGAATATCTGTTAGGAGCAAAACACAACTGAAAAGGCGCGAAACAGAGTTGAAACGGAGCCAAACGAAGCAAAATGGTGGAGCTGCTGCAGAGTGGCGCATGATGTGCCAAAATCCAGAGAACTAGCACATGATGCGCTAGAGACGACTTTTTGCTGATTAAAGTGGTTTGGGACGAATTTTAGGCAAATTTTTCAAGGGACACTTGTTCCAAACACCCCTTTGAGTGATTCAATGCATCTAGACACTTCAGAAGGTTCTTTTATGAAAGGATATGTCTTTTGAATCAATAAACATGTCTTTTAAATTTAAAAGATTGACTTTTGGATAGAATTTTGGAGAGAATTTTGAATTCTTTTTGGAGGGAGGCAGTCTTTTATAAAAGAGAGAGAAGTCTTAAGGTTTGAATAGGAGTTTTTGGGGGCGTGAGGTGTGTGTGGGTGTGTGTGTGGCGTGAGAGTAAGAGGAAGAAGAAGACAAGAGAGAAAAAGTCAAGGGCTTGGAGATTTTCTTCAAGTATTGTAAGAGGAGAGAGAATATCACAAATTTCTTCTTCATTACATTTCTAGGAGAGAATTGAAAGTGCTTGTAAGGAGAGATAGACTTGAAGAGAACTTCTAAGGATTTGTTTGGGAAGGATTGAGAGATAAGCTGTGTTCTTTTATTTCTTTGTATTGTAAACTTATTTTTATTAATGAAATTAGTGTTTTGTCATATCTTTCTCATGAATTCTGAATTGTTTTCTTTGTGATTCTCCCTACTTTGAGATATGGTTTTGTGATGAAATGATTTTATTTTATATGGTTTGAAATGTCAAAAATTTGTGATGATTCGAACTCCGATCTTCATTTACTTTTCGATATGGCCAATTGAAATGTTAAAATGTGTTGAGAAACATATGTTCCGAAAGGGCTATGATTTCTACAACATATTGAGAATCACATTTGATTTCATGAGAGAGTATTTCATCCATGGGGTTGAGTGCAAATAAAAACGGAAATATACTTTGTTTGATGCAAAATTAGAGATTTTAAGGCGACAAATTAAAATTACCAATTTGGTCCAGTTGATTGAAAACTGATGCGAGATTGTTAGCCCTTAGTTGAGGGAGTAGTGAGAGCTATGGAGTGGTAGCCAGTATCCTCCCAGCCTAACCTATCCATTTACTCATTGTAAAAGGGAATGATGTTTTCTTAAATTTGAACTCTTCGTCACAAAACTTTGTTTAGTTTTAGTAAATTTAACTTTGAAGTTTAGAAACTAGTTTATTAAATTTAGTTCTTTTGGTTACAGTTCTGTTATGATTCATTAAACTCATTTAACTTTTCTTTCTTACTTTAATTTTTATAGTTTGAATATTATGATTTATATTATTATCATAAAAATTTTCATCTTCCAAACTAAGACTTGATAGTAGTAGACTAGAACTAACCTAAGGGATTTCTTACTGCTTTTTTCTGTGGGATCGATACTGGGTTTTTAAAGAAAACCCTACATTACTTGAAGGGATACGTGCACTTGCGTAGAACCACTAGTGTGTGAATTACTTTATATATTTTATATAACATTTTGATTTTGCACATTAAATACTTAATATAAATTTGGTCAAGTTTTTGTCATATTTTAGAAGCTAAATTTCTGTGTAATTTCGAGACAGTTCAATTTTTTGGCACTGTTACCGGGGATTTAAATTGACATAAAATACGCAGAAAAACAACACACACTAGGTACGCAGAAAAACATACGCAGAAAAACAACACACACTAGGGGTACATCAAGTAACCATATGCATCCCATATGGCAAACTACTAGCATGGATTTCAACTACTTCCTTTACGACAAGTTGGTGCTACGACCACCATTTACAACATTTATGACAAACTATTGCCTCCATAGTAACTAACTGCAGCTCTTGCAGCTTACTTTCATCGAGAACTACATTCAGCATTGCTAGACTATGACTATTATCGATAATCGCTGTTGTACATTTGCAATGATTATCTTTGTAACTCAATCTTTCATAATTCATAAGAAGAGTGGACCCATGTACTCAAAATTACGTAGTGGATCATTTCAACCTGGCAAGGCCACGGGGTTTTTTCCTTTTTTAAGATTTTCCAAGTAAAAACAACCGGTGTCACTACTAGTCACTTTTATCCGAGTGCGTGCTAAATTTCCGTGCGACGCTAAGACGATAACTGAATACTCTACTCCCGCGAAATTTCTAGCACACATTAGTAATGTAGGTTCATTTAGATGAACAAGTATCTTTTTTTATTACTTATGAACATGCTTATTATTGCATGCTCGTAAAATCTCGACAATAGAGTGATATATTAATATCTTAGTATTGTGCGAAGATTCAACATACACACAAGTAAAATGAAATTGACAGAGAAGACAATGTAAGTTTTTATGTGGAAAATCCCAAAAAGAAAAAAACTACAGGGCCTGCCTCTGTTGAAATGATTCTACTATGCCAATGTAGGTTACAAGACATTGCTAGCCTTTAACTGGCTAGGTGTAGTGTTACACAAGCGACTTGACTTCCACTAAGGGAGTGGTGTAGTGCATCAGAATAGTAGCAGCATCGATCTGATGACAATGATAGTAACGGCAACTAGAAAACAGTGGCGGTGCCGGCAGCGGCGATGGCAACAACAATGACCGAGCAACGATGGTCTGACGACAACAATGGTTTGGCGACTGGATAGTAATAGTTCGGCGGTGGCGGCAACTTGATGGTGATGATGGCGTCATCAGTGGTAGCGTCTGGGTAGCTTGACAGTAGTGGAACCCAACATAGACGATTTACAATGGTGGAGCTCAACAACGGTGGTTCTAAGATACTAGAGCTCGATGATGATAGTCTGGCGATGATAGAACTAGGGATTCTTCAAGAACTTGGATCTCCCTTCGCCATTCTCCTTCAAGGCCAGATCTTGGCCCCCCATTGATAAGGGAGTGAGACTCTATTTATAGATCTTGAGAGTGACATCCTCCATGATAATGCATGAATCTGAACCACTCCATTGGACGACCCAAAGTTATGATCAGATGATTTTATGTGAACATTTAAACGCCTTAATGATGTTCTAATTAAGAGATCTTGGACTCGTTGGATTTGTCTCATAGAGACGGTTAATTTGACTATTAGCTTGTCATATTTGGAATATATTTGATCATTTAATGAACAACCGAAGCTTCCAATTGTGCTTAAACGCCTTGATTCAACCCGAGCCGACCCAAGTATAACATTGTTGGGCTCGTATCCCCGAGACCCTTCACTTGATGATGGTTAGATGTTTATAAACTTGATTTTGGAGGATTTTGATCAAAAGACTATGATTTTTTAGAGATGTATCACACTCATAAAAAATATTTAAAACGAGTAAGATGCTTTAGTGCCTATATCTATATAATATAATTATAATTATTATATATTTATTGAAGTCAATTAAAAAAAAAACGAAGAAAATATTAAGATAAAAATTTTGAATTATCATAATAAATATTGAGTAAAAAAAAGTAAGTTTAGCAGGTATGATATGTAATAACTATTAAAAGATAAGATGTGTTTACGTACGAGATATTCAAAATTTTAGAGAAATTAAATAAAAATTTAATTTCCTAAAAATTTTAGCGTAATAAATGAATATTTTAGACGAATATTATAAAATCACTATTAAGGGCCCTTTTTGGGGCAGTTTATTTGGACGTGTCAGACATGTTTGGGTAAACTGCATTTTGACAGTTTATATATTTTCAAAATGCTGAAAACCACACCTATCTATGTGAGGTGAGTTTTCTGGCTGAGTCTGGCTTTTCCCAAAAAATAAAAAAAATTGTAATAGTCATCATTTTAATCAGCTTATCAGCAGATTATTCAATAAGTTGTAATTGCCCCAAACAGTTCCTAAATCAAATCTAAATATTGAGTACACGCAGAACAAAAAGTCATCAGTACATATGAACGTCATAAATGATAATATAAAGATAGATATTTGATAAAAGGTTAAAAGGATAAATAAATAAATAGCATATATTATAGAAAAAAATTAGGATAACGTATATTAAAGATTAGATGATTAAAAGTCAATATATTTAATTTTGGCACGTTTACTAATAATTTTCGCATTAGTTTTGTTTTTTTTCTAGATAAATAATTTTATCTTTAGTTGACTCAATTGATAGAAGCGGCGCAAAATAGTTTTAGATCTTCGGTAATCGGTCCATCAAAATGAGTTAAAATTTTTATAATTATTTTGAATTGTTGAGAAAAGTCATAGTGAAGATGGTGGCTCAAGCCAAATATAGTAACTGTAGCATCGATGTATATACACATGATATGAAAAATATTAGTGGGTCAAATCAAAATTAAAATTAAGGTGAAGTTGATGTGAAATCAAAATTGAATCTCAATACGCCTCCAATAAGTCTACATCATTAAACACAAATCTCGAGACAACACTGATATCTCAAAGTAAACTTTTGAGCAATAAATATTAAACCTCATTAAAAAATCATCCAGAGCTCTGATTTCAGCAAACTTACCGACAAACTGACCAGCTCGACGAGACGGACCCGATGATGTCAAAATTAGTCAAATCCGAGTCAAAGCAAGCTCCAACCTTGGAGAGGCATCGAGAATTTGTATTCAGGTTGTTGGGTTGTAAATTTAAATATTTTACTATCATGTGCACTCCTTTATCAACTAATCATCACGAATATGAAACATATGTTGAAATCACATATTATTAATATGTTCTATGGAGCAGCTCCATACCTTCCGATATAAGCTATTTTTTCCTTATTCCTCACGTGTGCATCAACATGTGTTCCATCAATTACTCTTATGTAGTTCTTATTATAAAAAGACACATATTAAGTTTTTTATAACTTTTTTTTAATTAATTGAAGGACAAATAGAGAGTGAGATCAATAACTTGGAAAACAACATGCACCTTCGATCGTTATCAATTTTTCGAGGTGTCTGAGTAAAAGATGAGTCCAATGATTTGATGATGTCCGTAGTCATTTTAACTAGACTATCCCGTCATGGAAATACCTACTGATAGTCTCTGTAGATTGTTGGAAATGCTCAAAAGATGCACAACATAATGAAGAGGGAGATAGCTAGGACTTCTCGAGATGAAAATCACGAAGATCCATACAAACCAAATTTAGATTATAGTTCATCAAAGAAATCATAGAAAATAGCTTTTGACTTCTGTAACAAGCTGTGAATCCATCTTGGATGAGCTTCCATTAGTTCACCAACCTTTTTGTCACCCATAAATGACGATAAGACACAAGCTGTCTTACAAATGTGTCTTCGGTAGTACTCATGCAGATAAATTGTGTTGGTAATGGCTATAGCTTGCTCAACTACTCTATAATCTCCTCCTCATTTGGTGGCTCTATTTGTCTGAAAGAATAATTTTAGGTTTATTTCAAAAAAATGCTTTTTTTAGTGCAGTTAAACGCTCAAAATGAGCGTAATGAATGTTTTTAAAGTACGGAAATCTAGAAATAATCAAACGTCAGAAATAGTACACACAAACTATAGTTTAAAACATAAATATCAAATACTACAAATCATCACTCTGTCATAGTACCAATAACTAAGAAAAAAATCTATATGACATCTAACTAGTCGGACTGTCTAAAAAATAATGAAGGCAAGGAATCCTCCATTCAAGGAGCATGATAAAGAAAGCCTCTCTCTTGTTTTGATCTTCTAAAAGTTTTATAGCAAATAAGTATAGAGGCGTGTCCTCAAAACTTTCTGAAATTGAGTCCAGTAGCTTGACAACATCTGCCACTGTTGGGTTTGCATAGAGAGCATTGCAAGCACTCAAAGTAATGCTGGTGCAGTTTGTCATCAGTTGTGATATTTTGATGGGATAGATGAGCTGCCTCAACTTTACTTTTCTTTTTCCCTTTTTGTGTTAAGGTACAAGTCACTTGGAGTGACTGAACTCCCCTTAATTCCTTTATTCTTGTTGTTCTTCTTATATCTCATTCGAATGAGTCTGAATAGCACATTCAAGCTCATCCAAATTAGGGGTAGGTTCTTCTATTGTGGCCCAGACGCTCACCCCTTCTACTACAAAACCAAGGAACATAGTATCTAGCTTCTCCTTCAGATTCGTGTCAATGCCAGCAAGTTTAAATTTCAATACATTATGTAAAATTTACATTTGATCAATTGGTCCTCTATAATGCAGAATTTTAAATTAAAAAATACTCTGAATGTAAGATGTTCTACTTACAGAAATCTTCTCTTGCCACTACTCCTCAAGTGCATCAACAAATTTCTAAATGGAGTCCCATAATAAATCAGTGGCCCCTCTCTTGAGCTCCTTCCCCAACTTTTAGTCATTTTTAAATTGATACCATTTTTGTTATGTTAAGTTTTGTCTTGTTGTCTACAAGTTATTTCTTAAAAGAGTTTGGTTATATTTTGCCAACCTTCGCTATTATAATATGTTGTTGGTATATTGGTCTTTTCTATCTCTTTTAAGCATAAATCACAGAAAATTATTGCCATCTCCCCATCCCAAAGAGTGGATATCCCAACTTTTTGTTTATTCATCTGATATCTAAGTAAAAAAAGAAATTTATCTATAAAATTTGGCATGTAAAACAACAATTTATGAACTTAAGTAAGAATATGTCAATTAAAAAGTAAAAGTAGAGATCAAAATCAACTCATAGATGTTAAAGATAGATTTATCCACGATCACCGATTATTTTATTTAGGCATAAGGATCAGACAGAACTTGTGTCAAATTAGCATGACCATTTTTTTTCCACATTCTCATTTAATAATTGGTTGAGCTCTTTGTTATGTTTTTTCCATCATCTAAAGTAAACATTTCACAAGAAATGTGAAATATACACACCAAATTGCATTCCAAAAGCTTCATCTTAAACAAAAACCAAGAAATCGACGGGTCATTCAAACATCTAAAGTAATAAGATTATATAAATCACTCGAGCAAACCAAGCAATGCTCAACTATTTATTTCATATTTATTTGTTGTTTTATTTTGTTTGGATAGATAAGCGAGCACAGGTTTTCAATTTTTCTGAAAAATTATGCTGGGTGAATTGCTTGCTCTTGCCTCATTCTCATTGTGGAGTAAAATTTTTGGGAAAAAAAGTTGAGCATTGTTTATCTTTTTGTAATTTTCTTCTGTTGATACTTTTATAAATAGAATTGCATGTGCTTCACTACAAAAAAAAATATTACTCTACAATAAGGAGGAGCCAAGAGCAAACATTTGGCCAGCATAATCTATCAGAAAAACTCAAAAGCAATGCTCATATAACAATCCAAATAAAATAAACCAACTAACAAATATGAAACCAACAAATGAGTATTGCTTATATATGATTCATTACATTGCTTTTGCTGATTCATCCGAATAGATAAGGATGCAATTAACTTATTTTGTATGCATACTTCAATTATACGACAAAACATATACAGTTCTACTCATAAAAGTCTCAGCTGTAGAAAAGAAAACAGTGTTTAACATTTTGATTGTTCGAAAAATTGAAAACAAGTGCTCATATAACTATCCAAACAAAATAAACCAACAAAGATGAAACAAATAGATGAGGATTGCTCATATATTTTTCACCTCATTGCTTTTGTTGGTTGATTAGGACAGGTGAGGATGCTGCTAACTTATCTATCATGCAAACTTTCAAATATGCAAGAAATCATGTGCAATTCTATTTATAAAAGTCTCGGATAAACTTAAAAAAAAGAAATAGTGCTCAACATTTTGAGCAATTCGGGCCGTATAATTTGTCAAAAAATTGAAAATCATCACTCATATAAATATCCAAATTAAATAAACTAACAAAGATATCTGAAACAAACAGATGAGCATTGCTCAGATATATTGCACCGCATTGCTTATGTTGATTGATCAGGATATGTAATGATGCTTCTTACTTATGTATCATGCAAACTTTCAAATGTGCATCAAATATATGTAATTCTAATTATAAAAGTCTAAGACAAAAAAAACAGTGCTTAACATTCTCCTCCCAATATATTTCTCCACACTAAGCATGAAGCAAGAGCAAACAATTCAAGCAGCATAATTTGTGAGAAAAACTAAAAACAAGTGCTCACATATCTATCTAAACAAAAAAAAAAAAAACTAAAGAAATCTATATAAACAGATGAGCGTTGCTCATATATATTTCATTTCATTGCTTCTATTGATTGATAAAAACATGTAGGGATTCTGCTAACTTATCGATCATGAAAACTTCAATTGTGCAGCACAGGATATGCAATTCTACTTCATATATATTTCACTTCATTGTTTTTACTGATGGATCAAAACAGATAAGAATGTTGCTAATTAATCTATCTTGTAAACCTCGACATTGCATCAAACCATAGAAAACAAAAAATTTTCACAGAAGAAACAAGAAACACCGAGGTAATCAGTGAATGAAGCTAAAAAAAAAACATAGAGGAGAAAACTTCACCGGAAGGTTGCAGCAAGTCTTCGGCGTCGAACGGAGGGGAGGGAGTGGAACCAAGTTTCTACAAAAGCGATAAAGCTGAGAAAGGTATATGCGAGCATTGGAGTGGATTATAAAAAATCAAAAGGGGCATCGACGTCAAAAACATTTCGCAATGGAGCTCCAGCCACAGACCGAACCCCCGCATTCGGCTCGATGCACCCTCCGATAAAAGAGAAGTAAACACCGTTTCTGTTTCTCCAAGAGGTAAAAAACGCAAAAAAAAATCGTAACAATAGGGTCCCAACGGGCCATTAATCAGCAAATCAAAGAACTCTCGCTCGCACGTGTAGTTGGCTCCACCACGTTAAAACTACAGAATGCAAATAGCAAAATTTATGATTGGCTGAGAAAGTGCATATTTGTTGCATTAGTCCAGGAAGTTTTTACCTGTCACCGTCTGTTATTTAGTTGATAAATTGGATTAAAATTATTGATTTTTATTTTATTTTTTCAATTTTCTTCTCAAATTAAATTACCAAACTTACGGTCTCAAATGGCTACGTCGAAAACTCCTAATCACAATAAATTACTTGGTAAATGTGGCATACACATGCTGTTTTCAAGAGAGAGGCGTTAATACAAGTTGATGGTTGTAAACTGCCGCGCAAAGATTTCCAACTTGAAGGAAGGACCGAGTTGTCGTTTAGTTAATTAAACTGCACCATGTCGGCAATCGTATGCGGAATTTTTAAATTACAAGAATGCTTTTCTATAAGAGAAATCCCCCCATTTTTTATTTTGCGTTTACCTAATTTATAAATAAAATTAAAAATGAAATAAATTTAAAATATTATTTATAAGTTATATGATATATTTTTGATTCGTGCTAGGAGATTTGCAGTGGTTGAGAGATTGATTAATATCTTAATAATACATGAAAAACCAACACACACTCAATAAATTAAAGAGAAATAAGAGTTATGAGACATCTTGATTTTTTTACGTCAAAAACATTTGAAAGGAGAAAAAATCACGTCGTGGTCGTGTAGCCCAGTTGAAATAATGAACTATGAACTGTGAATACACATGTTTATTATCCTTCTGAACTAGAGAAAATGAAATTACAAAGTTATACATCTGTAATCTAGCTGTAGTTTTTGGCGACAACAGGCTGCAAGAGGCATAGTCAATTGCCGCGGAGATAGTATTCCATCATGATTGTTATAGGCGGTGACTGTAGCGCCAGCTTGTTGTAGAAATGATTGTTGATAACCATAATGGTAGTTGACTACATGAGTTGTAGATAGTTGCCTAAGGAGTGTTGTTGTGACATTGAGGTCATAGTAGGGAGTTGCCGGAGCTGTGGACTATAAAGGTCGTAGTTGATCACGTAGGTCACGGTGATGAGTAGTAATGACGTACATAGGTTGTGAAGGTCGGGGTTGGGAGCTGCATGAGCTGTGAACTTTGTAGGTTGTAGTTGGTCATGTAGGTTGTAGTTGTGAGTTATAATGACGTACGTAGGTCGCAGGGCTCAGAGTTGTGAGCTGCACGAGTTGTGGAACATGCATGTCGTAGTTGGTCATGTAGGTTGGTGAGTTGTAATGACATTCAAAGCCATGGGGCTTGAAGTCGGGAGCTCCACGAGCTGTGAATCAAGCAGATCATAGTTGGTCACGTACGCCGTAGTGGTGAGTTGTAATAGTGTCCGCAAGTTGCGAAGGTCCAATTCGGAAGCTACATGAGCGTATGTAAGATAAGTTGTTGCATCGTATTTGAAGTGTTTTGTTACCATTTTTTAGATCAGCCTAGTGATCAGAAAGATGTGCTACTTCGCAATTTGCTTCATATGTCTGTGACGTCATTTGTCGCTTTGAACGATGCTTCGTCGTAAGGAGTGGGAGGCGACCGATGGTGATCGTCGGTAGTTGGTGAGTGATTGTCGACGGTGGTGGTCAACGACTGTAGGAGTAGGAGACAACTTCAGCTCCAAGCTTTAGTATTCTAGAGGCTTTAAGATTGCCCTCCCCCCTCTTTTCAAGAGAGGTGTAGGACTCTATTTATAGAGTTCTAGTTACAAACAATGAAAAAATATGAATCACTATGATCAGACGGTTCAGAGAAATTTCTTCGCCAAGATGGGATTTGTTAATACACACACCTAACGGGGACAAAAGCTGGCTTTCGAACATGACTCGGCGAACCATTAGTTAATAATTAAGCCTTCCGATTTGGGGAATGGCAAACCATAGTGTCTGCCTGCCCGCACGTGGGCACCCCCACTTGAGGGCATGCGCGGAGTACGGTCCGCACATGATCCAACGTGTACAACCAACCGTTAATATATGGTTAGCTTTGGCTTTCGCCTTGCGGTTGCTTTTCATTTTTATATGTAGCCTAAATAATGTGTTTTCTTTTTCTTATTATATTGTATATTGCATCAACGTAAATATAGTTATTTTCATATGAGTTGTACAAATAATTACACTATCAATAGATAACCTCGATGAGTGTTAGGTTTTATAGGTGGCTATATTTATGAGAGATGATAGAAATATGAGATAATTATTATTATTCAACATTCGTTTCTCAAAGTGCATTATACTATTTATGATGATAAAGATGAGAATATTGATTATAATATACAAACCTCAAAAGGGAGCTTTAATATGTATTAGAATTTGTTTTATTAATATGGTGATTATATATATCTTATAATGTAGTTGGATATGGAAACACATATTTTATAAATAAAATATTTGTTTCACGCGATGAATTAAGCTAAATAAGACTAATATGATACAAAATTCACTATACTAGACTTACATGAATAAGCAATCACATTAGGCACACATCATATTAGAGTGCCATATATAAATAAATAAATAAGTCACTTGCTAATGACTAAATAATATGAAAAAGTAAAGATAATTCTTCGTTGAACATTGTTGGGCAAATTGATTTTGTACTTACAGACTCTTATGATAATAATTGTTATTGTAGATTATTTTGTTGGGAGTTTAATATATTTTGGAGGTCTTATTTTGTGGATGGTCCTAAGTAAGTAATCACAATTTTTTTTTTTTTTTTTTTGGTTTTACATTTTTTCAAATTGGAAGTTATACATTGCACTTTTCTATAGATATATTTTACTAATTATATGCATTTTGCACATATACTTTAAAATTTGATATTTTAGTTTTTGTTATATTTCATTTTTTTTAAATTTCTATCATATATAGCATGCGACTTTAGGGTGATTTCTAGATTTATTTCATATACTATTTTGAATGTTAGATGTTGGCTTTATTTGTAGTTATTATGTAGGAACAAATGATTTTTTTTTATGAGTTATCTCATCTAGGTACTGGTTGGACAAATTTCATTGCATGAAATTTAATATATTAGTTTCAAGTGTTGGAGGTGAAGGAATTCAAATCTTTTTATTTCTACTTTTAGTTGAGTGCATCGAATACCAAAGATTCATGGTGAGAAGTCTTTATAGGTTTTGTTTGATTGCTTTTAAAAAATATTTTTGGTAAAGGCTAGGTTCTCAACACATTTTTTATACTTAAAGCATGATAAGTTTATCAATAGTTATATGAAGCGCATTAAAAATGGTTTTGACAAAACAAAAATTTCGTTTTAGTTTTTTAATTTTTTTTATTCAAGTTAGGTATGTATTTTCTTTCAATGTAGTATAAATATGATTGCCTAATTTTTAAAAAAGTCATCTTCTTATATATAATAATATCTTCTTATATTGGCTTGAATGATATGTTTTCTGTGATATAATTCTTTTCTTTTTTCTTTTTTTATATACATTATTTCATATTGGCATGATCAATATTTTTTACTTGGTTAAGCTTTGTCAAGTTATGAATTCAATGAGAATTTAAATCATGATAGCTCAAAAATTTTATGTGGTTTTAAATCATAACATTTTTGCAGGCCATTTATATACATACCACACATAATTCTTATGTATTTGCATATCTAACAAACAAACCCTATTTACTTATATTTGTAACACCAAGATCTTTCATATCACATAAGAAAATATCACTATTATTAACTTTTAAAAATTTAAATGAACATTTTCAAGCATAAATAAAGTAGCATAAATGTAAGAAAATCAAAATTTAGTTGTTGTGAATATAGATAAACTATGTGGTATGTTTGTCAATTTTTTTTTTTTTGTATAATTTCAATCTTTTATCGTCAATTGACATTTTAATTCAAGCTATTTTTTTAACATTAAAAAAATCAAGCTGTTAAATTATTAATGGTTTTTGAATGGTTAATTATCAATGTCCTATCCACATATTCATATTTTATAATGTTGTAATTACATCAATAAATTTTAACTTTAATTTATGTTTTCTAATCACATGTTTTCTATTTTAAACGATAAATTAGGAAACCTTCTTTTTCGGAAGTTAAGTGAAAGAAAAAAACAACTAATTAGTCAAAGAAAAATAGAAAAAACTTCAAATAAAAATAACAATTTATATGGTGATCTTAACTCATTGAGTTGAATAATAACTTCAAATTCTTCCGAATCGTTATCATCACTGACTTTCACAATTAGCTTCCACAAAAATACATCATAGTTGCTTGATGAGAATCAACATTATTTATCTACAGATAAATCACTACAAGCATAATTGTAAGTTTTACACAAATATCTTTTTATAACTTTCAAGATAATAAAGCTTCTCGACTATATTATGTTTTTTTTTTTTTGTATTAAAGTAATATAATGTTAATTTACATGACTTCATTTTACTGAGCTTATTTATTATTATGAATGCATTGGAGATTTTTCTTTGATGAATACATGGGTGATGGCATGTCTAGAGTTTAATAAAGAAATAGTTATCATTTTGAACTATTTCTGAATTAGACGAGAGGATCCACACACCAGAAATCATCAAATGAACTCAAAATATTTATAATGATTAGATGGTAAACATACTATCATTATAGAAAGAGAACAAATGTTTTCAAAATTTTAATATGATTATTATATTTATAGTACATTGAAAAGAAAAAGAAGAGCTAAGGTGAGAATAACAAAAGGATATCATTTTTCAACAAGTATTATAGTTAACAAATGAGTATTTTTCATATATTATATTGCTTTCTAGAAAAAAAAAAGTTTCATGAACTGAATAGGATCATATAGGACCTATAATCACATACAATTATAGGGTTGAAATATCCTGATATGCAGAAAATTAAAAGGACTTTAAGGGTTGAAAGACAATAATTCAAAATAAAATGGAAAAGATATCTTAAATTTCTTTATTCGTGCATACAGTTTTGGAGTCTATAATCACTTGATGGAAAATTTTACCTTTGCCAATCTTTAACTTACATGAGTGGTCGAATTTAGAATGATACAAAACAAATTCCATTTGGATTGAAAGAAAGGAAAAACAAAAGAAGTCAAATTTTAATCGTTTATGAGTTAAAACATATACTTATATTGATCAAGTAACTAAGTTTTAATACTTTTAAAAAAACATTCATAGCATTCATATATAGCTTTGGAATCTCCTTTAAATGATCGACCTTGACATTTTTAGAGGAACATTATCACAACAATTGATGCCGGAATCAATATGTCTGCGCGTACTTACCTGCAATATAGTGATTGAGAGTGTAATTTTTAACCGTGATACCGCAGGTTCAAATTACTCATATTATCCTCTCAGCTCACTTTTTCAAAAAAAAAAAAAAAAAAATGCATCACTGATCTTCCATGAAACAAACTTGCAGGTTAAACTCTCACGAATCTTATTGTAACTTGTGATGAGATTAGACTCAATTGTGGTTTGTGGAAGCAGCCTCAAGATTTGTGTACAATCTGACAGAAATGTGCCGCACTTCACATCCAAAATCAGCTAATCGTCCTCAAGAACAAATTCCATTTTATGCTCATAAGTTTCAAGCATATTTATATCGGACTGGCTTTTTGTAACACTATAAAATTATAGGGAGCGTATCCCGCCACGTCTGGCCGGCTCCAAAGATTCTATCGGACAATGAGCCTGCATTTCCTGAAAACCTGAAGGCCGAATTTATCCCAATTAGAAAGGTATAGTATTATCTCATCAATAATACATGTGACTTTGATGCCCTTTGATAAAAAGTATACTATGACTTAGAGGATATGTTATTTAATGCAAACACGTGATGCGTCGAATCAAGGTATAAAGCTGATAATATTAAAAAGTTCGAATGGTCCCCATTCTCTCTGCGGATAAAGCTATAATTAAATATCAAAATTGCATTGAATGAATTTCGTTCGGTTCGTTGAGTAATGATTTTGTAGCTTTCATTCAACCACGCTATCACTAACAACTATAAATATATAAATATATATATTGGGTATATTTGTAAAGAGTTTGTTCTCTTAAAGATTTCCTAACAATTATGAAATCAAGAGGATCACATATTGGGTATATTTGTAAGGCCCATTGTTTCATTCATTGGAGAAAAATTTATCGTACGTAAGACATTTGCAGGGTTGCGTATATCAGAAGTTATTCAAAGAGTATAACCCCCCAATATCGTCTGAATAACCTTCGATGTATGCATCTCTGCAAACGTCTTACGTACGCACATTTGGGGGAATATGGTCTTTGCATTAGAATACGCAAAAGAGCATTAGTGTGCTATGTAAGCGAATCTTTGAGATTGAAGTTTCTTAACTCTTCCTATTCTTCGCATCTTCCACATCTCCAGCCATTGTCGTTTGTGAGTAATCATTTTGTGGGCTAAATTTCTAGACTAGACTTTTGTCTTCATCTTAGACTAATTGTTAAATATTAGTGGTGTTAAATGTTAAGTTTTTTTTTAGTAGAGAAGGATCAAATGTGGTGATGATTTTTGTTTTAATATAATACTTGTATGAGTCAAGTTTATTATTTTATTTTTACTATTTCTCTTAGAATTGACCCACATGAATTGTTTTGTTCCTTAAATGTGTTAACATGAGATTGAAATTTTGATTAAGTAATTTGAGGGTAAATATATTACTATAATGATTATTTGAGGCAGTGACATATTTGCCTTTGTTGAATTTTATACATACCATTATTTTAATGAGCAATTGAAGGCCCATAATATAAATGTGGGTTTTTTAATTAACTAGACAATTTCTTAAGCAATTTTCTTTTGTTGTAATAATATTTCTTAGAAAAAATTTATTTCACAATAGAATGTGTACTTATTAGAAAATTTTTAAAATGATCCCATCTCTCCTGATTTCATTCGAAACCATCAACGAACATGTTGTTGCAATATTTATATGTTTTTTGTCAATCATTGAGTCACAAGATATCTTAAATTCTATAAACTCAATATCAACAATCAAATATGTGGTCTAAAATTGAAAAGGAACATGACGGTCTTCTTTGTTTTAGAAGATGAAATTATTTTGTTAATATCAACAATCAAATATCCTCAATCGTTCTTTGTGAACATGCTCCGAGAGTATAGGATTGAGTGAAGGGAGACAGAGTGAAAGAGTTGAGCGTATAGCAAGTCATGAGTTTCCTGTAGAGAGAATCAATAAATGTCCCTTTGTTCGTATTTTTACCTCATATTTATAAAAGAATATTTTGTACAATTAAAGAAAGAGGGACGAATATAGAAATCGCTTTTAATACAATAGATACTCTTATTGATCGTATGAATTTCATACCCTATATGCATTACAAATTGAATTTAAATATGGCAGTAATTAGCTGACGGAATTTTTGAATTCGGTCGGCTGAGGCAGTCGGTTGAGTGACTAATGTGTCTCTTTGAAGTATGAGTCGGTTGGTCGAGGCGTTTGGACAAATGTCAATCCCGTCTACCGTGGTAAAGGCAAGTCGGTCAATTAGTCGTAATCAAGGATTCTTGCCTACGCCTCAGTCGATTGAGATTGTCGACATGGTTTCCTGCTAGAATCTCTCTTCATAGTGTGTCGATTGATTCTTGACCACGTGGTTCGCAGTAGGGCAGTAGGACGTCTTAGTTATCAAGTCGTTGTTTGGGCTGTTTGATTGCTTTGAGATTCATGTTGACAATTGTAGAGTGTGTGTGTGTGCGCTTACGAGCGTACGTGCGTGCGCGCGCGTGCGTCTGTGTGTTAGATATGATTGCTCCTTAATTTGGAGTTCTAAGACTCTTTTGTCAAAAAAAAGAGAGTATCATTATAAAGTTAATATTTTCACAACCACTTTAAACAAAGAACAATAGGCTATAAATAATAAATTTTAAAAATATATTATAAATTTTTTAATTCTCAGTTTTGTGTTGGATACTTGAGATGGATATTAATCATTCAAAATTGATGATATTTCTCAATTTGCAACTAAATTTGAGATTGAAGATTTCACATATGCAAAAGAGCTCTAGTTAAACATTCAATTAGACCATTTTAAAATTGAAACTCATCAAAATGAAATCTTTTAGAATTTCTCAACAAAATGTAAGTTGATTTTCTTTTGAGTTCGTTTATAGCATATATTAAAAAAGATATTACAATGAGTTTCAATATATATTCAATGACTGATGATTTCAAATGCCATGAAAAAAAATTATTAGACACAATTTAAGATGTACATTAATAACAACTTAATTAATTAGTAGTTTTTTTTTACTATATATGTTGTTTCGAGCAATTTTTTCATTTCATTGATTTTTTTTTGTTAGAAAATTTTAATTTTAATATAATTTAGTTGATTTCTTATTCCCCCCCCACCCCCCCCTCTCTCTCTCTCTAGCAACTCGTAACCCTTCTCGTTAAGAACTTTTGCATGGTCGTATGATTAATTAATTGAACACTTTTATAAATGTGTAATTATTAAATGAACAATTCTGAGCACCTCCTTGTTCAATTCATTTATGTTTGCGAGCAATATCATGTAAAGCTCACAAACAAGCTCATTACAAAGCTCAAAAAATAATTTCATTAAAGGTTCATAAATAAGATCTATTTAATGCTTATGAATAGAATCGATTAAAGCTTCACTTAAGCTTGTGAATAAGTTCAATTAAAGTTTAATTTAAATCTCATTTATATTAAATTAAATTTGATTAATTTTTTATTTGTTGTACATAAAATAAATAAATTACTTATTTTTTAGTTGTTCATGTATTTTATGCATTTCAATGTTTATCTTAGTTAGGCATTTAATAGCTCATTTATTTTTTAAGTTCCAACAATTAACTCATTTGTAATTTTGATAAAACTAATTTAATTAAAAAATAAATAACTCAAACATACTACTGAGTATTTTATTCTTTAAGTATTATTTGGTTAGAAAAAAAATAACATGATATAACTAACTTTATTTTGCTCAATAATTGTTATTTAGATATAAATTAAGTGGCTCGATGATTTGCTCATTAATCTGCTTGAAAATGACTCGATTATCTTCTTATGAAAAGAAAAAGAACCAAACTCAAAAAGGGAACTAAACTTGAACATAAACGCAAAGCTCGATTAGAGCTCGAGTTTGGCTCAAGCTCGAATTTTATAAATTATCAAGCTAACGCTTGAACACAACCGCAACAGCTCGATTTGAACTCGAGCTTGAATTTTATAAACAAGCTCAAGCTTGAACACAACCCTGCTCTGCTTGGCTCGGTACATTTGCAGCCCTAAGTGCAATTACACCTGTTAACTAATGTATTGCTACTAAAACTAATTAATTTATTGGACGATTCAAGAAATTCAATTGATATTAAAAATGCAAGTTTGCAATTCTTGATGTTTTTTCATAACAGAACTATGACTAACAACTAAATTTAGATTTTTTCATTGCTGAACACTTTAAATTGAATTAAATTTAAATTTGGACCCTCCGATTTAATCAAAATTTTATTTGGTTTAATTTTTTGAACTTTGATTTGACCATATAAAACCGATCAATACAAATCGGCCAAATGATACATCAAATCACTCACATTATCAATTCAAATAAGAAAAAAAAAAAGGCTTTTATGCAATAAAAAATTTGGGGGCACTCCTCATTACAAATTTTGTTTTCACCCTTCATTAATAATAATAATAATAATAATAATAATAATAATAAAATAGAGATTTGCATACATACCCCTCAATTCTTAAGTATTTTCGTATCTAACAACAATATTTCAATTTTTACGTATACATTTGAAAGGGTGTGTTTCAGTTCTTAGAATTTAAAATGAGTGATATAAATATTGAAAACAAAATTTAGACGTTAGTATGTAAATTCATTGGACTTGTGTGATATGTATATAAAAGCCCTTTAATAACGTAGCACTTAAAATAGATTGAGAATAAGCTTTTGAAGCCAACTTTAGGGTTTGTTTGGGGCAGCTGCAGTTTATTGAATAATCTGCTGATAAACTGTTTAAAAATAATCTGTTGTTGATAAGCTAGGTGCAGTGATGATTTTTACAAAATTTAATTTTTTTAGAAAAGTCAGACCGCTGCAAGAAAACTGTCACCGCACTTATCTAGTTGAGGTTTGAAAATGCTGCTTTTAACATTTTCAAAACGCGTAAGCTGCCAAAATGCAATTTAACCAAAAAGACCAATTGCGCTTCCAAAAAGCAATTAAGCTCACTCTCCTTTCCTCTCCCACTTCCAAAATAAATTCATAAAAAAATTAAGAAAAAAAATTCTCTAGCAATTTATCACTCATATAAGAGCCAATTTAATTATTTGTAAGTAGAAAAATTAAATTATAAATATGTAATTGAATTTCAAAAATCTATTATTTGATTAGTTATAGTTAAAAATTGATATGAGTTAAGAACTTAATAAGTTTCTCAAATATAAAAACTTTTTAAAAATAAAAAAAAGCAATAGAATTTAAATTATTTTTAAATTATATCTTCTAAGAGAAATCAAATAGGCGATGATTGGACCAACCACTCCAATGGGATGACTTAATTTAACATTTATTCTTATCTTGCCTTTATGCCAAATAGTGATCCACATCAAGCTATTGTTCTCCCTACCCTACCCTAGTTCTCACGGTCTAATTATTGCGTGCGGAGAGCGCACGTAAAGCTACATGTGCTTTTCGATCACAGCCGTGCATCGCGGCTGTATGCCAGTGGATCCCACCATAATTTGCGGCTGTGATCAGAGAGCACACGTAGTTCTGCGTGCGCTCTACGCACGCAAGAATCGCTCCGTTCTCACGACCTTCAATCTCCTCCGTAAGAAAAAGTAATCCTTAGAAAATTTCATCTATGCACAAATACACTTGTTTTTCAAGACAATAATGACAATACTACAAACATATATATATATATATA
>NW_018165555.1:1232217-1248066 GCF_001263595.1 Phalaenopsis equestris
TCTATGTGAGTGTATATATATATATATATATATATATATATATATATATTTATAATTAATTTATCCAATTTTATGAAATAAAAGATTATATTATTGAAATTTGACGAATATTTTATTTAATAATTATTCATCCATTTCACATCAAGATTGAAAAATCCTCACCTTCTCTTCATCATCTCCAACCAGCCGTTATCCTTTTTTCCTATCGTTAGTTTTCCGTTTCTTCCTGTTTTTGTGAAGGGAAAGTCGGCTAAGAAAATAGAGATTAATTGGTTGAAAAAGCTGTACGGCTTTTTAATTTTTTCTAAAATTTCATTTTAAAAAATAAAAATTTAATGCAAAATTAAAAATGTAATTGAAAAAAATTCTAGGGGCCAAAATAGAAGAAATAGTTTATATAGCGAAAATATTAATACAGAATTACGGATATAAGGTATTTGTCACACGCTATTGTATTTGTGAATAGGAAAATTATTATATGCGTTCGGAGTCCACTGATATGCGGACACGTGAATTCAAGGAAATGCGCACACTTTCCTTTTATCCTCTGTGTCATTCCACATTATTCGTGTGTTATTCTGGTAATATGTGTGTGTTATTGTGTTATTATAACATCAGAAATATTTTCAGAACGCAATAACACATGAATATTATCACAATAATACTTGCATAATGTAGAATAGCATAGAAAAAATATTCTCCTATGCTAAAACAATTTTTTTTAAATTTTTCTGTCACCACCATCTAACATGATTTCATTGGACTCCGAACGTATGTCTACGCCCGGAGTCCGGGTGTAATATTTGTTCATGTAAATAAGGGTTTAAGTGACAAATCTTGCGCTCAAAGAATAGTTGAAATTTTTAGGGATATTAATAATAATATTCATATTTCGCATGCTTTTGGTTAAATCCTGCATCTTGATAAAATAAAGGAAACATTCATACCACTCAATTCTTATGTATTTAGATATTTAACGCCAAAATTTTAATTTTTGCATATATGCTATTTCAAAATGTATGAAAAATATTTATTTTACATTTTAAAAGTTAAAATAGTGATATTTCTAATGTAATATGAAAGGATTCAGTGGTATAAATGGGAAAAGAAAATTTTAGGTGGTAGAAATGTAAATGCGTAAGAATTGAGTGGTATTTATGGAAATGCCCCCTAAATAAATCTAATGGGTCACTGGTCACTTAATCCAAATATTATTATGATACAATCATTCATATAAAAGGGACTTTTATATTTTTGGTACGGTGGCTTAGAATTATGTTAGCAATAATCAAAATATCACTTCAAAAAATATATAAATAATAGGTTATTCTCTCAAGGGGGCTAAACAAGAGGAGGAGAGAGGTGACATACTTGGCAAACTTACAGCTCTTTAAATCTACTGTACTATTTGGGGTGTCAAAAATTGACCCGATATGTTAGCTAGACATGAACTCGACTAAAAAGATTTGATTATAAGTTGAATAAAATAATTATTGGTTTGGATTTGGGTTAGGAGTTCTAACCCATTTAAATTTCAAGATAAGTTTGAGTTGATCTGCGAACACAAAAATGACTTGAAACCGACTTGCTAACCCAAACTCAAAAATCAACCCGCTTGACACCGACTTGCTAACCCAAACTCAAAAATCAACCCGCCAAATCGAAATTGACATGAATAGCTATTTTTTATTATATTTAATGGGTTATTTTTGTCGGATTTGGGTTAGCGGGTTGGGTTTGAGTTAGACATTTTGGGTTTGGTCAATTTCGTTTCATACCTCATCCTAACCCACAAACTAGATTTGATACCTTTATCTACTACCATTGTCAGACTATTGACATAACTAAACTATTGTTATCTCCATCATTTATCCAATAATCACCATTAGAATACCATCATCGAACTGTTGTCACCTAATCCCTCCCCTCGAATTGTCACCTTTATCAAATCACGACATCATTGAATTGTTGTTCATGACCACTATTATCAAATACCTGCCACCCAATCTCTACTATCAAATCATCATCAATGAACTATGACCATTGTTGTTCATGAATTGATAGTTTAGAAAATGAATGTTGTCATAAAGTTTTATTTTTATGTCAAGTTTAAAGCTCATTTTTATTTTTATCCAACTTAATTTAGCATTAAGTGGCGGTCACACATATGTTTAAAGCTTAGTGTAGTTATATGATATTGAAAAAAAAATAATCAAATTTTACACTAGGAGAATCACATTTAGGGTTGAAGGAATGTGATTTTTGCTTTTAAACAGTAACAATCTAGAAGTGAAATAAATAAAAAAAAAATAATTTTTGAATCACTAAGTGATTAGACATATTATCTTAGGGTTTATATGCTATTGTGAGAGGTTTTAAATCACTTATGTTCTTGACTGAGAGCTAGTCACCATTAAACCTTATTATAAAGTTTGATTTTATAAACTATTAATTCATAGGAGTTCTTATGTATTTGAAAAATTAATTAATTTTATGAAAAATTAAAAATAATTAAACTTTTCAAAGACTTTTACTTTTGAATAGTTGTGAGCTAACATTTATCTCAATTTTAGAATCCACTATTGATTCTCGTAGAAACAAATTTGAACTTAATTTGTTGTATTACTTAAATGACACATGCACTTATATTTGCCATGTAAGGTTAACTCAAATTATTACTACTCATTCATAACCATCAAAATTACTACCACATGACCATCACCTTTTTAGACTGATATCCCTCCACAATCAATGTTAATGATCATAACTACAAATGGGGCCATGTAATTGTTATCATGTGACCTTTATTGCTCTTCTGCCACTTTATTTCCCTCATATGTTGACTGCTACTACCTAGCTAATAGCCTTTTAACAATTACAACATAATTATAATCTTTTTTATCATTGTTGCTTAATTCTAGCCTTAGAACCACTATTACCTAAAAATGATCGTTTGACTAGGATCTATAGACTGCATTTACTCAACTACAATCTTTGAGTTGATGTTGTCCAATTATAGTCACCATGAACACTGTTAATTGACTATAATCTCTGTAATCATCATCACTCTCCTATTTCCTTCTTGTCGGCATCATCTGATTATGGTCATTCAACATCCTTCACCCATTCATAATCTTTTGACCATCATTGCTCGTCTACGATCACCTGATCTCCATCATCTGATTATTCTCTCCACCTCCTCTTTTCTTATCTCTACAACTCCTTTTTCCTCTTTCGTTAATTCTATCTTTGGGTGTGATTCCACGGATTAAACTTGATTCACTAATAAGATTGTATTTTTTTTTCTTTTTCAAGGACAGTAACAAAATTATTGAACGTGCAAGTAGTTCATAAATGACACATTAGCAACCAGAGAAAATCGATATTGATAATTAGGAATTTAAAAATTGAATGAACTATGGTGTTAGATTTGTTAATAGCACTATTTTAGGTGTTGTTTATGTTTTGATAAAACTCATCAATTAGATGATCATAGTCTAGAAAAAATTGGAGGTCTGTTGTTCTGCCTTTTGATTTCATGGTTATTAAACTTTATGGTTAAGAAGCTCACGTGACATGGTGAGCTTTTCATAATTAAACTTCCATTTCATTTTTTTAAGGATTTGCTTGTGTTTTCAAAGTTTGTTGCCACTACTTGTTTGGTGTGAAGGTGGTGGTGCGGTGGTGTGGTGGTATGGAAGTGGTGGTGGTGTAGTGTGGATGCGGTGTGTAGGGTGGTGGTGTGGTGTGGATGTGGTGGTGTGTGTTGTGAAGAAGATGGCGTATGGTGTGTAGATGGTGGTGTGTTGGTGTGTAGGCATTAGTGATAACAATATAATAATGCTATTTTTCTTTGAATTGTGATAATTAACTTTTATGACAAATACTTATGTTGTTTAATTAGTATCATGCTAGTAACATAATAGTTAAGACAAAAGAGCTCGGTTTATCTATTATGTGGGGTTAAAAAGCCAAACTAATATTTTGTGTCCTCTAACCTAAGGAGGTGGAATTAAAAAATAGGCCCATAACCTATTTTAACAAGGAGGGCTGACAAAATATCATGAAAGAGTTCAAGGAAATTACATGAAAGGAATACAATATAATGTAATTAAAAAATAAATGGAATCAATTAAAGAAAGGCTGGAGATTTTGGAAAGAATTGAAACGATGATCCACGGGCTTGTGTTGAGACCCCATAAAGTAAATAATTGATGGTTTTGAAGAATGGTGGGTCGGGAGATTGAAGATGAAAATTTATCAAACGTCCCAAACAATTCCTTTGTTTTCAAATACTTCAACATATCCATCTCTCATTGCTTTGCACGTAGTGCCAACTATGAAAAATTCAAATTTGGTGGCATTGACCGTGAGCTGGAAGAGAGGTTGGATTGTATGTTTGATGGAGTCGTTGTAACATACGATCATGCATGGGCCCCTAGTGAGCGAGTGTTTATTGGCATAGTTGAGAACTTGGATGCCGAACGAACAGTTGAATCGAATGAAGGTCTCAGCCCTAACCTCAATGAAGTTCAAAGCGTCTGAGGGATGAGAAAAATAAAAAAGGTGTATTTTTCATTAGAAGCCAAATTTCACAATTATTTGATTTATGCACCAATGACGCTGAGATATCACAAGCAACTTCCATCCAACGTGTATGCAAATTATGGAGGCAACTACAAAAAATTTATGAGAACATATCATTGTATTTGTTCTACTTAAAATTGCTATAAGGCTCGACCCATAGAGATTTTTATGACGTGTTTCTCACCGTAAGGTCAAGTGTTTACGTTATTTTCATGATAACAAGAATTCTTGAATTTCATTATTTTTAGTTGGACTATTTGTATTTGTTTTACATTAGGATATTTGGCTTTTGTTATGGATAGTTTTTTTTTTTGGAGACACTATTACTGCTTTGGTTATTTGTTTTCTTCATACTACTTGTTACTTATTTTTCCAAATTTATTTAAGATTGTAGCTTGTTTAAAGAATGTTATGATAGTTGCTAATTCGGTAATTCTTATATGTGTTAGCTGAATAGAGCAATTTTGTAACATGGATGCACATAGAAAAAGACGCGGAAGAAGAATTGCAGCTACGGTGTGTTTGATGTATGAGTACTATATATGTATGAGTATTATAACTCATGCGTAACTCGCTCTCTTTGCATGACATCTGCATATATTTGTGATAAGTGGGTTGGAGAGTTGCTTGTAGAGAACCCAACAAGGTTTGATGTATGAGTACTATAACTCATGTGTAACTCGCTCTCCTTGCATGACATCTGCATATATTTGTGATAAGTGAGTTGGAGAGTTGCTTGTAGAGAACCCAACAAGGTTTAGCAATCTGCTCTGGATGACACAACCTGCAATGTCGCTCAGGGTAGGAAATAAATATTTAACAAGTGACAATCATTCTTATGTGGTATTATTGGAAGAACATTTAGAGTGTGGAAGAAAAAATGGCTCAAACTGCGGGGTAAGCTGAAATATCTATTTCCTAAGCAAGTGTAGATTATGATGGTCACAATGACTTTCCACAACAATATTGAACGACATCGTTCGTGTAACGACATTGATTTCAATAGAGCTGACATGTCCTTACAAAAATATATGAATATCGCCTAGAACAACCTTTATCACAAGCAAAAGATGAATTACTTGAGAACTGCACCAAGATGGGGAAGGTGCAGAGAAGATGATAGATTTGAGAAAGCATATTACAAATTCATGATTGGTTGTTGAATGGACAGATTGTACTTTTTTCTTTTGTTACAATTTTATATGCAATGTGTTGTGAAAATTTTTATTGTTTAATGTATCAACGTTTTATCCAATCATCTATATTTTGAATCTCAATTTTTTGTCTCGCTCTTTTGCATCTATTATTCTCCACTTGGATAGCTGATAAGGCAACCGTGGATATAACATGTAATATAAATTTTACTTAATGTTTTATTTTTCGTTTTTGAGGTCTATGATGAGACATTCGACCTTAAAAGTTTCATTTGGATGACCTATATGTCACTATTGATTCTTATTACAAGTGAAATCCCAATGAAGACAATCAAGTTTCTCTTCTTTTTCTGTGCAATGGCTTTGAGGTTCTTTTGGATGTTTTTTTTTTTTGGCGATATGCATATGTGACACATATGAGCTCGGTATTATATGGTTTAAAGGAAACCAATAATCATTTTTTTTAGAAGGTGTGATGTCTTTTCGTAGAGACAATTTCATTATTTTATATTATGTTCTCTGAGATCTCATAACTTACATTGATTACTTTTAATATTTTTTTCACTAATGTTGCATCTAAAAATTTGTGCTTTATTGTTTTAAATCTCCAGAAAAGATGAGCTCAATCGCATTCGATACCTCTAGAGAATTGTACTACTACTTTGGTTTACAATATTTTTTGCTTGTCTCGCGACAGTCAAATTGCTACGAGAAATAGTTTTACAGATGTCCAAGGATGAACAAAAAGCTATGACTTCTTTAGGTGGGCATATGGGTTGGAGAAATCTACCACTGATAGTGATCGGGGTGGAGACTTACCTTGGATGATGGTTTATCTTGTGACAAACCAATTACATTTTAAAAACAATATCATCATATTAGTAACTGTTTTTTTAATAGTCATTTTTTAATGTTGATTGTGGTGTGACTCATTATTTTGTGATGTTTTTGCTTTTATTTTCTAACAACACTAACACTATGATACAGAGGCAGAAATGTTATTTGTTCATAAACAACTGCAGCATAACTGTTTCAAAACTGCAAAAAAACAAACAAACAATCAGTTTCTTTGCAGCAGCTTCCTGACACAACTGCTTCACAACAGTTTTTTAATAAGTTGCAGCAGCTTCCTGACGAGATAATTAGAACTTTATATAAATTTTATATAAATTATGAAGATTTTTATTTTTTAAAATTCCTTTTAACTAGTATCGGAGTTATCACATTATACCGCTAGAAAGTTGAATAATAAATATAGCCTACTGAATAAAGATTACTGTACTTACATGTTTTGTTACATTCATTGAATATATATATATATATATATACCTTCTGATAAAAACTATTTTGTTCATAATTATAGCTTACAAACATATTGTTTGAGCAAAGGATGAATATCGCTTTAATTCTTATAATATCTACAAAATATTTGAATTGCATTTCAAAATTATAATTGTTAAATTAATTCAATGTTCAATAATAATAAAAAAATGCTTATTTTCACCTCTGGAACATTTGAACATTTATGCAAGCTTGAAACTAGATTAGCTCGTTAAATTAAATAATATAAATTGTCTAAAATAGAAAAAGCAAACTGTAGTACCTTTATAAAATATTTTATATAAATATTATCTTTTTGAGCTGGATCAAAATAATATATAACTTTAATCTAATTAATAGTCAAAATTCAGACACAATAATTAGCCCTAATGCTTATGTTAGGTAGGTTCCTAAAATTGGAATGGTGCGATTTACCAAATTCGGCAACGAAAAGCACGCTCCCAAAGATGGTCGAAATAATAAGTGCGCATAGGTCATGAAAACCGCAATTTGTGGTACTAATATTCCCACTGTGTTGACCCACTACTACTTATTGGCCCACTAAATGCGCCCTAGATGACCAATGACTTGATACAAAGCCCATCAATTATACTTCGTATAGTTCGATAGCTCTTTTTTGGTTTTTTCTCCAAATCTCAAGAATCTAGAAAAAAAATATTACATCGGGATTCTACACATAGAATTACGTGCACAGTCCAACGAAATCACGCCACATGGAGGGGACAGAAAAAAAATCGGCCCGGTAACACAAAAATATTCCTCTCTTATTATTTCGTGTTATTCAGGTATTATTATATGTTATTTAGGTATTATTTTATTCTAACCACATTCTCGGTATTATAATAACATAATAACACTTGAATAACACACAATAACACCTTAATAACACACAATAACACATGAGAAATATTCTCTTGTGTTACTGGGCAGATTTTTTTTTTAGCACGCGCGTTTCCTTAAAATCATGTATACGCATAAGACTCCGCATGTAACTCTACGTGCCGTTAGGAGTCATGAAGACCTGATGCATTATTTTCTCATAAACTTTACCTTGCATCTTAAAAGAGGACTCAGTTCCTCGATAATTATATAAATGAAATAAAATAAAGTATTAATAATAAATAATAATAAATGATATTGATGCAGTTAATTCAAGTTTTTGCATTATAAAAAAACAATCCGAGTGCATGTTATTTTAGTATTTTATATTATTTTATTTGATGTGGTACAATTGAAAACATTGTTTTTACATTATATATGTATATATATATATATATATATAAAACCTCATAACTATAATTTGTATTTATTTTTATTTTCAATCTTATCAATCTATATTTGATCAAACTTTTGTCTTCATATAAACCTCAATTATTGCGTTTTTTGAAAGCGAAATTTTGTTTTCTTTAATTTAACCTCTTATATTTGTTATTTAAGATGCCATCAGGGTTTTAGGCGTTTGGTTAAATATGATGCGGCAGTGATTTGGTTTAATAGAATGGCCGGATCATCTATTTATATTGTAATATTCTTATATTAATTCATCTATGATTAGACAAACAAAGTTTTATTAATTCATGATATAGAAAAGCTAAAAGCTAAATTTCATAAAAATACTTTTTTGAAGTGTTATTTGATTTTCTTTTAAATGAAATTTTTATGTTAGATGTGTACATACATAAATGTTAATCTTACTACATTCCAATGAGAGTTTCAAGAGGAAGGTGAGGGTTTTAAGAATTTGAGGAGGAGCAAGAGGAGAATATGATTGATTTTAGTGTATTTAAGTTTGTGATTGCTCAATTCGACATTGATAGAGAATCACATTCGAAGAATAAAGTCTAAATGAGGAGAGAGAGTGAGGAGAGAGAGCGGGGAAGAGAGAGAAATGAATAGTGTTCAATAGCGTTGCTTCTTCAAAAAATGTTACAGAGAAATTGCATATAAATAATGTTCAATAGTGTTGCTTCTTCAAAAAATGTTACAGAGAAATTGCATAATAGTGATATATATTACATTTTTATTTTACAACCGCGAGCTTATCATCCGGCTACCTTTTGGCTCGGCCGACTATGCTTAGTTTACTCAGATTGATAGGGTCAGCTCGGTCGGCTGAATTTGGTCAGTAAGGTTCAGTTGACTGATCCAACCTAGTTGGCTACCTTTGATCCTTGGTGAGGAGTTTTTGAGTCTCAGTAGAATGGTCAGAGATTCTTTATGGAACTAGATCTTTCATTAGGTCAACCCTATTGTGTGATAGATTATTGTATCGAGTTAGCTTTCCTATAACATATGAATCGATTACTCTCTTGTATTTGTTGTGTTCATGTTACTAAGCCTTGGATCACCCAGTCAATTTTTTGTCTGCCTTTTGACTCGATCTACTTTGCCCTAGTTGTCTCGGATCTCTTAGCTTGTTCGGTCTGGTGGGCCTCACGATCTCCTTGTTGTATTTACTTCCATTGTATTTTTTTTTTGACTGTTAGATCTCTTTAAATTCAATGTAGACACTTTTTTGATGTGCAATAATAACTGCTTTATTGTTCTACATAATATTAAGAGATTTTAAATGTTTTTTTTGACTGTTAGATCTCTTTAAATTCAGTGTAGACACTTTTTTGATGTGCAACAATAATTGTTTTATTGTTCTACATAATATTAAGAGATTTTAAATGTCAGTGTGGCCATTTACGTACATAGCACACAATTTTTATGAATTTATATATCTAACACTAAAATTTTGAGTTTTATATTTATAGCACTAAATATTTCATTTTCAATGTTTGTAGCTTCCCCTCACACTGCAGTATTATGTAGTTACTTTCATTCCCTTGTGGGACATGTCGAGCAGCTATCCTGATTGAAAACTATTTTGTAGTTTCATATTTCAATTCTTTATTTTGTTTATTTTACACGCAGATTGATCAGTCGATTAATATGGAGTCTTCATAGCTTGGGATTACAAATTCGTTAAACCGGGACTCGGTTGTCTCTGCATACCTAGAATTTCCTTACCTATTATTGTTGTGCCGCTTTTAGGCCATTTCAACTTCTTGAATATATCATTAGTGTCATTCCATAAGCCTTAGCTTGACCGATATAACTAAAACATATGGTGCAATATATTCTATGTGCAGAATTTCCTTACCTATTATTGTTGTGCCCCTTTTAGGCCATTTCAACTTCTTGAATATGTCATTAATGTCATTCCATAAGCCTTAGCTTGACCGATATAACTAAAACATATGCTGCAATATATTTTATGTGCACTAAGACTTACCCTATAGCTAAGTTAGCCTGAAAATATCTTCAAGAAGATTTGTCTCATGATTGGATTTGTTGTCCAGTAACGATACTATTGAGGAAGGTGGAGACCCGGTCCACTTTCTATTACGGCAGATTCTTTGTCCTGAATGAGTTTAATAATATCACTAATCAATTTTCATCTATTGAAATTGATTTTGATGATGAGATTTGTGCGTTGATATTGTTGGCGTCATTGTCAAATAGATGGAAAGCCATGAGGATGGCAGTTAGCAGTTCTGCAGGTAAATCTAAATTGAAATATGATGATATACGTGATTTGATTTTGGTTGAGGAGGTGCGCAGGAAAGATTCTGGCGAGACCTCGGATTCGAGTTCGACACTGATTGTTGATTCTAGAAGGAGATCACGGGACATGAACTCGAACAGAGGAAGATCAAAATCAAAGTCTGGTTAGCAGGCTGGAATTGTGGCAAGAATTGTGGCGAGGCTGGCCACATAAAAAGAAACTGCAGGAATCTCAAGAAGGAGAACGATGACACTAATATTGTAATTGAAGAGATACAGGATGCACTATTGTTGGCAGTTCACAGTTCTGTTGATGACTGAATTTTGGATTCAGGTGCTTCCTTCCATACATCTTCCCACCGGGAGTTAATGTGGAATTATGTTGCAGGCAACTTTGGGAAGGTATATCTGGCTGATGGAAAAGCTCTTGACGTATTTTTTCTTTATTTCCGTCGTTTTTTCACAACAACTGGTATCAGAGATTGGTTCGAGGCTGAAAGAAAATGATGGGCGGAAACGAAGTGATGGCATCGGGGATCGAGAAGTTCAATGACACAGATTTTAGTTACTAGAGGATGCAGATAGAGGACTACCTCTATGGGAAGAAACTTCACCTGCCGTTGCTAGGAAAGAAGCCGGAAAAGATGGACGAGGCGGAATGGAATCTGTTGGATTGACAGGTTCTGGGGGTTATTTGATTAACCCTGTCAAGATCCCTTGCCCATAACGTCATCAAGGAGAGGACTACTGCAGATCTCATGGCAGCTTTATCAGACATGTATGAAAAGCCATCAGCGAATAACAAGGTGCACCTAATGAAAAGATTATTCAACCTGAAGATGGCGGAAGGTGTGTCTGTTGCTCAACACCTGAATGAGTTTAATAATATCACTAATCAATTGTCATCTGTTGAAATTGATTTTGATGATGAGATTCGTGCGCTGATATTGTTGGTGTCATTGTCAAATATCTGGGAAGCCATGAGAATGACAGTTAACAGTTCTGCAGGTAAATCTAAACGGAAATATGATGATATACGTGATTTGATTTTGGCTGAGGAGGTGCACAGGAAAGATTCTGGTGAAACCTCGGGTTCGAGTTCGGCACTCGGAGGTTTGAATTGCAGAGGTGGAGGATATCACGTTTGAGGAAAAGGGCAGTGCAACCAATGGATGGGTTGGAATTGTGGCAGGGCTGGCCACATAAAAAGGAACTGCAGGAATCTCAAGAAGGAGAACGATGATGCTAATATTGTAATTGAAGAGATACATGATGCACTATTGTTGGAAGTTCATAGTTCTGTTGATGACTGGATTCTGGATTCTGGTGCTTCCTTCCATACATCTTCCCACCGGGAGTTAATGTGGAATTATGTTGCAGGCAACTTTGGGAAGGTATATCTGGCTGATGGAAAAGCTCTTGACGTGGTGAGGATGGGAGGCGTTGATATTGCACTCCCTAACAAGAGCAATTGGACTTTTTTAAGTTTTACCATATTAATTTCACGCCCCTCCTGTTATAGAGAAAAGACAATGAATTTGATAGTTTGCCTTAATGGGCTTTATATGGGTCATTAAAGCATGATTCCTTGGAATTACGAAATTAAGGATTACCAAAACAAGCTGGATACTGTAAAGCTTTAAAAGGGGCTCACGATTAAAGAGATGTGTATTACTCTCCAAACAGTTTAAAGTTATATTTTCTTCTTCTTTGTGTGACTCTCGGTTTAGAGAGAGAGAGAGAGAAGGTGAGAGAGAGTGAGAGAGAGAGAAAATTCTTTTGAAATTTTCTCGATCTGATTTTTTTTTTTGCTTTATTACCGTCGTTTTTTCACAACAGATACATGTCGCACTATATATATACCTTCAACCCAATTGATAAAATCCTCTGCAGCTCCGTGGATGTAGGCAAGTTGTCGAACGACGTAAATCTGTGTGTTTCACTGTGTTTTCTATTTTGTGAATTTTTCTCGATCTGATTTTTTTTTTTTGCATTATTGCGATCGTTTTTTCACAACAAATACATGTCGCACTATATATATACCTTCAACCCAATAAATTTCTTCAAATGAACATTTTTAGCCTTTTAATTTTTTTGTGAAAAAATTTTAAATTAACGTGAAGTGATTGGGGGAAATGTCTATTATTACAAAAAATCTTATTTTTTTTTTCCAAAAATTCTTTCATCTCTTATTTGTTAAATATTTGTTATTTTTATTTATTTATGTTTTATTTACTTATTTATTTATTTTGGAATTATGAGTGAGTTGAATCGCAACACATACACTGCATGTGCATGTCTTGAACCCAATTACATATACATTCATTTATTTGATGATTAAATTTTTGATTTTTAACTTGGATTAAATTTTCATTTACTTTTAAATTATGCATCATTTAATACATTTCACTCAATCAAATGGAAGTTTTAAGTCCTCTGAAATCTGTTCGAGCCAAGATAAAAAGTATAATTAGTAAATTTGAGCTCTATATTATTTGAAACTTCACAACGGACCATTGGCTTCCATTGATCTTTATTGAGGAAATTTAAATAGATATTTATAAAAATATTAATCGTAATTTATCAGCTCTCTAACTTTTTGTTTACTTAAAATAGTAAATATTTTGAAAATTATTCTTTGACTTTAATTATAATATCTCATTAATTTAAATGTTTTTTATATTGTAGATTGAATACTATATTCTATTGTTATGTGGACCACATATAGATAAAATATCCTCTAGTGTAAAAAGTCTTATTGGTTTTATCCTTGAATAAAATAATAATTAAAATTTACAAGCTTATAATCAATTTGACATCTCAATAAGAAAATTTTAATGAGTTAAGATCACTCTACTCCAAATTCATTAATGAATTACTGCTAGAAGAACAACTATTATTAACGTAACAGAAGTAAAGTGTTTGATGAAGCTAATTAAATCTCGCCAAAATAATAGATGGGGCAACATTCTCCACAAGAAGGGAGGTTTGAACTTGAATTTAGATAGAACTTTGAAATTTTGGTCGACTATTATTTATGACCGCTACCAACAGACCCGGCCAACCAATTGCCATCATCCAACTACTTCTGCTGGCTACTATAATCTAATCACAATAATAATTTTGACCTAATTGTATTGTTTAAACTTCTTCACCTAACTATTATTGTGGTCACCCAAGTACAAGAAACATATAACTGTCTTTTGACTTGCATCTTCATTTCACCCTACTTCTAGCTCTATTAAAGTTACATCTTTTTAGAACGTTGGAATAATGGCACTTGGGAGTTACAGAAGCTTAACAATTTGGTTAGTAAAGAGAATGTTAATCTGATTGCTAAGATTCCTATTATTGTTGGAAAGGATAATATTAAAATTAAATGTCAAGGTGGCAGCTCTATCTCTAAACTTTTTACTAAGTTTTTGCACTTTTCTATTCCTAAGGGTTTAAAGTGGGATTGGAATTCTTTTATGAAGCCTTCTCAATCCTTTTTCTTTTGGAGGCTTCTTCACCATATTCTTCCTACAGAGGATATTCTTAAGATGAAAGGTTTGAGACTTTCCTCTAGATGCTCTCTTTGCAATCATAATGAGGATAATTTGGATCATATTTTTATTAACTATTAGTTTGCTAAAGATGTTTGGTCTAAGGTTTTTCTTCTTTGTGATAAAAGCATGAATGATATTAATTCTAATTCCATTGATGGTTATATTAACTATTGGAAAAATTATGGAGGTGGTCTCTTTTATGCTTCTATTCCTATTTTTGTCTTTTGGTCCCTTCAGACTGTTGGGAATGAGGCTAAACATATGGATAATCTGATTTCTATGCTTTCTTGTTTTACTTATGCTAGCTATTTTATTTTTAAGATGCTTAAATATAGTAGATTTAAAAAACATGTTGTTTTAGATTTTTTGAAGCTTTTTAATAAGTTTAATATTTTGTTGCCTATAATTATAAACATGTTACTAATTTGGTTATGTGGAAGAAACCTCGTAATGATTTTTTGAAGATTAATACGGGTGGTAGTTAGAAGACTTTTTTTGGCAGGAATTGGGGGAGTTAGTCGTAACTCCTTGGGTCTTCGCGTTGTGTGGGTTTCTGCTCTAGATTTTGTGATTTCTCCTATCTGTGCTGAAGCAAATGCGGGTTTCTTGGCTTTGTTTCTGGCTATTAAATGTGGTCGAATCTATATTGAGATTGAAATGGATTCCATAGAGCTATGGAATTATTACAGCAAGAAGAAGGAATATCCTTGGTTTTTAATCATTCATAAGAAAAAAATTTTGTTGTTCTGAAATATGTGGAGTTTCAATAAAAGTTTATTCATCGAGAAGCAAATCGGTGTGCTAATCGGGCTGCAAAAAGAGGTTTGGATTCCCGGGAGCTTATTTTCTCTAGTGTTGTTTCTTTGGAGAGGGGGTTGTTATAAATATTCCTTATATTCATACTGATAAGTTTTTCAAATGTGAATTTTCTTGCGTGAGTTGTATTTGTGGCTAACGGTTCATAGGGTTTTTTTTTATTTTTCTTGAGTTGTTTGTGTGGGGGCGCTAACGGTTCATAGGTTTTTTTTTTATTTTTCTTGAGTTGTTTGTGTGGGGGATTTTATTTTTTTTTATTAATAAAATTTCCTACGGGATTCTTAAGAAAAAAATATTCTTTTAAGTTTATTTATATTAAGTAAATTATGAAGAGGGTGATAAATTTCACATAAATTCTTCCCTTTAATTGAGAAATTATGATGACATATATAACCTACATAAGAAAAGTACATGCGTGCTGATATGGGCCACATCTTAACTTCTTAACTTTTAAAACTAAATACTAACACCGCAGATCTTTTGTTTTTTTTAATTTATTTTTTATTTTTGAAAATTATACTTTTTGTTTGAGGGAAAAAAATTAACGGATAAATTCAAATAAATTTATTTAAATTAAAATCATCACTTGTTCAAGAGTATAAAATTAACTCATTCTGCAACCTAAAAATGAATTCAATTAAAATTATGCACTCATATAATTAAAACGTAACATTTCAGCTAAAACAAAATAAACAAATTAAAAAAAAAAAACCTAATCACTTTCCTACAAAACACTAAAAATCAGCCTATGTATTCAAATCTCCATCCCCGTCCAGAACAAGCCAGCAAATTAACGAACTTCGACACATGAGAGTGAAAGCTTTCAGTTAGAAGATGCCAAGCTTTGCTTC
>NW_018165555.1:1248087-1249638 GCF_001263595.1 Phalaenopsis equestris
AGGGCGGCGCGCGGAGCTGCAGCGGCAGCTCTGTTTGCAGCAGCAACAGCTCGGTTGAGTTCCTCTTCCACAGTGGGCAGAAGAATTGCCCTCTCTGCAGCATTTCTTCCACTCTACCAATATTTAATAAATTGAAATTAAGCTCATATAAGTCTAATGTATATCAAGACAATTCATTTATTTCATATTGAATTAAGCAATTCTATACCTGAGCAAAGCTGTAAACTTTTGGGTGTACCGGAGGGAGAGGGTTCTTGATAGTTCCATAGTTCCATTCTCCTGACTTGACACCCCCTCCACTTAAAACGTAAGATCCGAAACCTTGTTGCACGCCTTCGTGCCATGAGCCTTCATAACAGTCACCATTGACATAGTAATAAACTCCAAATCCTTGAGCCATTCCCCCGAAATATGCACCCGCATATTTATCCCCATTACTAATGAATATGTATAAAATCCTTAAATAAGAGTCTAAAAATCTTGAATTTTGAATAAAAATACATGCAAACGTATATATCAAAAAAAAATATTACGTGCAAACATAATATGTGTGAATTATGTGTGGATTTGTGGAATTGGTTGGGATGATATTGATCCGAATACCACTTTAATATCATCAATCCTCATATGTGAATATATCATACCTGAAATGATAGACCCCTAAACCATGTTTCACCCCAAACTCGAATTGTCCCACGTAGCATCCACCATCCGAGCATCTCAGCACTCCATAGCCGTTGCTTTGTCCGCGAGCCCATTCACCGGCATAGCCGACGCTTTTGTTGAATTGATAGACACCAAAACCATGATATAGGCCCTTGCGATAATGACCATAGTATCGTGTTCCCTTCCCCCACCGCTCGATCCCATAGCCATCGCACTTCCCGTCCACCCAATCGCCCTCGTATCTCCCTCGCTCGAAGAAATCATAGACACCACTCCCGTTGAACTTCCCCAAGTAAAGCTCCCCTTCATATGAATCCCCATTAGAGTACACCTCTATACCTTCCCTATTATCAATCCTTGCTCCAGCAAAAACCATGGGGTTCTCCTCGTCCCCAACAAACCATTCAACGGGCTTTTTCCGGCGTAGAATTAGAAAAAGGCCGGACTTTATTAGGATGATTGAGGAAGCTAGAGAAAAAAACCAGATGTTTAAGATGGAGATGGGCTCGCCGCGGAGGTAGTAGTAGAAAACGATGAGGAAAGTGAGTAGAATGAGTGGGAAGCAAGTTGAGAAGACGACACTGTGGCAGGCCGATAGCATTTCATTGAAGGTGGAGAGTCTGTAAGACGATGATCGAAGGAAGGATGAGAATTTCTGCATTTGCATTTCTTCTTTGTGCTTTCTAATGGCAGCAACAAAACTTGCAGTAATGCGTATCATAGTACTGAGCGAAGTTAGTTATAAGAAGAAGAGTAACAGATTGGGAGAGAGAAGCGGAGGAAATTCGGAGTGCCGTTTTTTGGCATATGAAATGACGGTGTTTAATTTGGATATGATTTTGTTGGATAAGGAAGCTTGAAATTGCCATCAACGTCAACGTTTAC
>NW_018165555.1:1250609-1250830 GCF_001263595.1 Phalaenopsis equestris
AAAATTCAATATATATATATATATATATACATATATATAAAGAAATGGCAAAAGGCTATTAGACGAGCCCCTGACATCCACAGGTGTGCTAAATATTCGAGTATCACGCCTTACACGGAGGGATTCGAACCCATGATCTTTAGAGACTTAGGACCTTCAAAAAGAATGCTCTACCAACAGGCCAAGCGTGCGCACGCGTACACACGCGGATATATATATAT
>NW_018165555.1:1252759-1255048 GCF_001263595.1 Phalaenopsis equestris
CATATATATATATATATATATATATATATATATATATACCACCTTATGTATGCATGAAAAAGTACATCACACTTTTTAAAAGTAAGAAAAAAAGGTGATTTTTTTAATGTGATGTGGAAGATTTGGATAATATAAATGTAAATTGTAAAATTTAATTGTTATATGTGCAAATACATAGGATTTATGTGGTATGTCTGTAAATGCCCCAATTTTTTCTTAGTATTTGTCTATTTTGTGGCCGGAAAAATATCCCCCAAGCAGAAAAAAGTCGTTTAGGTGAAATGATGGTTAGCTCGCCACACTAGATAGCATCATAGCTAAGGTTGTCAAAACAGCTCGTTGTTCGCGAACAACTTGTGTTCGGCTCGTTCGCTAAGTTAACGAGCCGAACTCAAACAACACAAATAAATATTCGTTCGTTCGCGTTCAGCTCATTTTGGCTCGAAATACTACTAATCAATTAATTTTTTGTAATATTTTTAAAAAGTTTAATTAAATACAAGGCTACAAAAGATTTATAATCAATAAAAAGTATTAATTAAGAAAATATTATTAAAAATATTAAATTAGATTCAAATGATGTTTTAATATAAATAATAATTTTTAAATCTTGCTCAAATGCTTATTGTCTTATGGCTACATTATTAGGGTTATTAAAAGGACTCTTTGTTCGTGAATAGTTTGTGTTCGGCTCGTTAAGCAAACGAGCCGAACACGAACACAATTTTTGAGCTAGAAATATAAACGACGCTCGCGTTCGGCTCGTTTACACCCATAAGTGAAAATAGTCTTATTGTTCTCAATCTACAGACTCTATTTGCTCACATCCTATCCTCGAGTAAAACAATTATTAAAATTTACACGCTTGTGTTGAATTTGACATTTCAATAAGCAAAATTTAATGAGTTACGATCACTTAATTATGAATTCATTAATGAATTAATGCAAATATAACAATTATTATCAACATATTCAAAGTAAAGGGTACGTTGAGGTGAATTAAATTTCGCCAAAATTATAGATAAGGCAACATTCTCCACATGAAGGGGGATTTGAACTTAAATTTAGATAGAACTTTGATATATGAAGAAATCTTAAATTTTGGTCGACTATAATTGATGACCGCTACCAACAAACATAATTAGTCAGTCAATTGCCATCATCCAATTACAATTAGGGCTGCCAAAAAAGCTTGTTGTTTCGCGAATAACTCATGTTCAGCTCGTTAAGTAGCTCGTGTTCGGCTAATTAGGGCTGCCAAAAAAGCTTGTTGTTTCACGAATAACTCATGTTCAGCTCGTTAAGTAGCTCATGTTCGGCTCATTCGTTAAGTAAACGAGTCGAACATGAACAAATTTTTAATGTTCTCTATTTCGATCAAGCCAAGTCTAAGCTCGCTCAAGCTCTGCTCGTTTACAGGCCTAATTACTATTGTTTGATCACAGCAGTTCAATCACTATAATCTAACGGCTGAAATTTTTTTGACCTAATTTTAATTGTTTAAATATATTCACCTAACTATTATTATATAACCATCATTTCTCCATCGTCTTCCCCCAATCCCTAAGGGTCCGTTTGGGGCCGCTTTAGCTGGCCCATTTGGGCATTGCTTTAGCTGACCCATTTGGGCAAATATGAAGTTCTGGGCATTGCTTTAGCTGGCCCATTTGGGCAAAAATGACAACAAATTGATATACATTCTGTTTGTTCATGAAAAATGCTAATGAACTGTCCTGAGTAATGATTTATGCTTTTCTTAGAAATAATTTCCAATGACAGCACTACTGTTTTTCCAAGCGTATGTAGGGTGTAACAGCATACAGGAAATTTTTTTGAGTTAGAAACAGAGTTATGTTTTAGCAAACAATCAGCGCAGGACATAAGAAGAACTTTTTTTAGCATTAGTTGTTTTATTGCTCATTCCATCCTTAGATGTGTGCTTTTTGTTGCATCACCTAATTCTACAAAAATATTTTATGTTTGAATGCTAGCCATCGGCCACGGAAAACGGGCCTTATGATTACACTAGAAGTGGAAATCCTACTAGAGATGTCTTACAAAGGTTTGTAAAAATTAGAAGTTCAGTCCGATTGTTCTAAGCTTGTGAAGCTGCAGGTACAGTAACCTTAATATTGGTATACTATTGACTTGTATGTTTGCTGACAATCAGTCTTTTAGAAAGATTGGAGAAAGCTCATCGTGCATTTTGTTTCACTAGTGGAATGGCTGCTCTTTCTACCATCATTTCTCTTATTGCCTCTGGTAATTTTCTATAGATTGTTAGATTTA
>NW_018165555.1:1255128-1258839 GCF_001263595.1 Phalaenopsis equestris
GAAATTGTTGCTGGAGAGGACATTTATGGTGGCTCTGACCGATTGCTCTCTCAAGTGGTCCCAAGGAAAGGCATTGTGGTCAAGTGAGTTGGAAACCTTTCAAAAATGATTCATACAATTGTATTTTTGTACTGCAGCTATTTACCAGAATGGGGAAATGACATATATTATGATTCTATCCAACATGACAGGCGAGTTGATACATCTAATTTGCTTGAAGTGGCTTCTGTAATTGGATCAAAGGCTAAGCTTGTTTGGTTGGAGAGTCCTACCAATCCTCGCATACAAATAGCTGACATACTTGTAATCTTATTGCTTTTTAACTTTTGTGGTATGTATGTAAATTTTAAATTTTTATGTAAAAATAGAGATAATTTTTATGTTTTTTTTATGAAACATAAAAATTGTGTGGTATGTATGTAAATTTCTCTAAATATATTTGAGGGAGGAGCTTAGATGAGTTGAGTTAAAGGGCAACTTTAGACTTCTTTATATGTTCTGTTAAATATAATTAATAGATGGGCATCATCATCAGAGTTCCTGTAGAATGTTAAAATAATTGTTGTTTAAATTATTAAACTTAAAAAGAAATTTTCTTTTAGAAGTGAGAGTATATGAACTTACTGTTCTGTTTAGAAATGAATTTATGTTTCAGAAATTTCAAAAATGTAGCTGTTACAGTCTTCTTTTAAACAATTTTAACAAATAGGGGCAGTATGGTCATTTCTCCAAAAATAGCTGCCCCACAGCTGTTTTCACACAGCTGCACCAAGCAAACAATCAGTTTCCTCGCAACTGCTTTCCCGCAGCAGTTTTTTTGGGCAGCGCAGCTGCAGCTGAAAAACAGGGAAGCTGCAGCTGCGCCAAACAGAGCCTAACACAAACATCATATAACCGTCTTTTGACTTTCAACTTTATCTCGTCAAACTTATAAATGAATGACAGCATTTTGTAATTTTACTGGGAGATTTTGCATGTCTGACACATAAAAATTTCATTTTTCATTCGTAGCACCAAAATCTCTAATATCGCATAGGAATATCACTTCTGTAGTTATCATCAGATAATGGTTTTTAAAAATGAAAATATATTGATGAATACATTTATGATACCGAATGTTACAAGTGTTAATATCAAATTGTGCGAATTAGATATGTAGATAAATACGAATATTGTGGTGTGCACGTAAATTTCCATAATATAAATTTTGAACAGTTGTTTTTCACAATTAAAATGTCACTGTATATCGTTAACTGTATTTCTATAAATTTACCATTTATCAACTTAAGTTATGATTGGATTTGCTCTCCAGTAATGAGATGTGTCGCTAATATAGAACGGGGTGTACTGAGCTTGGTTAATTTCATCTAGTTCTAAGTTGGAGCTCGAGCTTAAGTATATGAGTTCGAGCCTGTTTATTTATTATAAAAAAAGAAAATAATATTATTTTAAGGTAATGTAATAAATTGATAATAGAATAAGCAATTTGGAGAGAAATAATAAGAAATCACTTTATAAAAAAATATAAAATATTTTGAAAAATTGAAATATAGAATCTTCAAATTTAATATATTTTGAGTATATTTTATAGTAAATATTTTTTAAATGAGTTGGCTCACGAACCAACGAGTATTATTCAAGCTAACAGCTTAAGCTTGGTTTGTTAGCTTATCGAGCTGAATTCAAAAGTCACTTATCAAGCCGAGCTCGAGCTGGCTCACAAATCAACTTGAGTCACTTAAATGAACATTTTAGTGTTTTTTTTAAGTGAAAAATTTTTAAAATAATGCACATGAAGTGCTTGAGAAAGATGTTTTGTATTACATAATTTTTTTTTCTAATAATTCTTTCATCTTATTTGTTCAAAATTTGGTATTTTATGTTTTAGTTTTTTTAATGGAAATTTTGAGTAAATTGGATCTCAAATGCATACATCGCGTGTGCAAGTTTCAATCATATGGAAGTTTAAGCCTTTGAATTCTGTTAAAGCCAAAATAAAAGGCGCAATTAATAAATTGGAGCTCCAATTTATTTAAATTCTCACAACCGACCATTGGCTTCCATTGATCCTTAATAGAATAGATAGGAATATAAAAATTTAGTTATATTTTATGAGCTCTCTAATATTTTGTTGTTTAAAATATAAATCAATTTCAATATTATTCTTTGACTTTATAACACCTCATTTATTCGAATGAAATTTATTATATTAATGTAGATTGAATACCAGATTTTATTGTTATGATGTAACCAAATCAAATAACATACCCTTTTGTTTAAGTTATGTTATTGTCCTCAATCAACTCTGACTCTCATTTGTTCACAGTCTACCCTTGAGTAAAATAATAATTGAATTTTACATACTTATAATCAAATTGAACTTGCTAATAAAAAAAAAAAACTAATGAGTTAAGATCACTCATATCTGAGATCATTAATGAACAAAAGAAAAATGATAGATTGTGACAACGAAATCAATGTGAGATGTTCAATGATAGGTGATTTAAAATTTTGGCATAAGTATAGACAAAGCAACATTCTCCACATTAAAGAGGGCTTGCAAACAAATTTATAGAGAACTTTGAGATATGAAGAACTTTTAAATTTTGCTCGACTATAATTAACTACTGTCACCCATAAATACGATTAACCAACTACCATCATAGCAGTTGGATCACAATAATTTGTCCGCCCATTGTATGAACATAATTATTTAATTGAATTCAACCAATTATCATCATTTAAACATTATAAAAGCCTTAGTTTATAAATAGCCTCATGTACGGCCTTTATAAAAATATCAAAGTATATTGCAAACTTCATTACAAATAAGTTTATTTCTATAAAGTAAATTATGAAGAGGGTGGCAAATTTCACATAAATTTGGTCCTTTGATTAAGCAATTATGACGACATTTTGTTTATGTGACTGCTCATATGAGCAACATAAAAAACACTATATGCACGTCGATATGGGCCACAATTTTCTACTTAACTTTATAACATCTAAAATTAAATATTAACAAATAAAATAATTTACTATCTCCGGCCTAGTAACATAAACCTATAAAAAATATATTCACCTTACTAAAGACTAACACGGCATATCTTTTATTTATTATTATTATTTATTTTTTTAAAAAAAATTATAATTTTTCTTTGAGGCAAAAAAATTAACAGATAAATACAAAAAAATATATTTAAATTAAAATCATCACTTGTTCAAGAGTATAAAATTAACTCATTCTGCAACCTAAAAATGAATTAAATTAAAATTATGCATTCAACTAATTAAAATGTAACATTTCAACTAAAACAAAATAAACAAATTTTCAAAAAAAAATCCTAATCACTTTCCTGCAGAACATTAAAAATCAGCTAATGTATTCAAATCTCCATCCCCGTCCAGAACAAGCTAGCAAATTAACGAACTTCGACACATGAGAGCGAAAGCTTTCAGTTAGAAGATGACAAGCTTTGCTTCGTTCTTCACGGTATCGAACAGCTCTGACGGCAGCGACGCGGGGGGGCGGCGGCGGGCGGTTTGCAGCAGCAACAGCTCGGTTGAGTTCATCTTCCACAGTGGGCAAAAGAATTGCCCTCTCTGCAGCATTTCTTCCACTCTACCAATATTCAATTAATTGAAATTAAGCTCATATAAGTCTAATGTATATAAAGACAATTCATTTCTTTCATATTGAATTAAGCAATT
>NW_018165555.1:1261016-1272683 GCF_001263595.1 Phalaenopsis equestris
TATATATATATATATATATATATATATATATATATATCATTTAATGAAAATTAGTATCATTTATGGAACAAATATGGAACATTCAATATGGACTACAAACTTACATTGTATGTCTTAAACTTCGGGGAATGTATATCATTGATTACTCCAGGTATATATTAGGTGTGACTTTTTTTTTAATCAGGGAAAACGCTAATATTTTCTTCAGTTTATTTTAAACAAAGTATTATATCCTATTCATTATTTTAAAGGGGCATATACATACATACCTCTTAATTACCATGCATTTACATATCCAAGTCTTAAACATTTATGCTTTATGCATATCACTCAAAATTGTAACATCAGCACACACACACACATATGTATATATATATATATATATATATATATATATATGACACCAAAGTGGTATAACCATAAAAGTAAAAATTTAGGTGCTAGTAAGAATTGTAAAGTATGTTCATAAAGTTTCTTTATTTATTGTGCACACATGTATCAATATTATGATTTTACTTCATGTTTTATTTTTTTTGTCGTGGACTTCGGACCATATTTAAACCAACATTGTTATGCAAGAGCTTATCCCAAATCATAATAACAGAGTTTCCATATCAAAGATCTCTCCAGATAATTACATCATATTTGTATGTCTCGAGGAGAAGTATTTTTGCTCATCTAAACTTACTGACCAAGCATATGTTTACAAGCTTAAGAAGTTGTCTAAAATAACTAGTGTGTTTATGGCTTGCTATATCCTAATGGGGTGTGAGTCCTTTATGGGATGGTTCGAGTTTGTAGCCAGTTCTTTTTTTCACCTTCATTCCAGAGGACTCCATGTCATTTTCTTGGCAGGTGAGTCTCATTTCTATCAACTCCATCCAAATAGGGTCATAAGGAATTTGATCTTTCCTTCTACTGGCTTTTGGGCTACTTAGATGTCTTGGTTGATGCAACACAAGGGTTTCTGATAAGAAATTTTTTGTCGAGTTGGGTTGACTACATTCATGACCAATTGACTTGTAGTTTTAATATATTGGGATTACAGATCCATGAAACCATAATTCGACTGTCTCGTCTTACCTAGGATTTCCTTACCTATTATTGTTATGCGACATTTAGGCCAATACAACTTCTTGAATATATTCTATGAGCAGTATAGCTAAGTTTGCCTAAAAATATCTTCAGGAAGATTTGTCTCATAATTAAATTTGTCGTCCAGTAATGATACGTGTCGCACTATATATACCTTCACCCCAATAATTTTTTTCAAATGAACATTTTTAGCCTTTTAATTTTTTTATGAAGAAGTTTTAAATTAACGTGAAGTGATTGAGAGAAATGTTTAGTATTACAAAAAATCTATTTTTTTTCCAATAATTTTTTTCATTTCTTATTTGTTAAAAATTTGTTATTCTGATTTATTTATGTTTTATTTATTTATTTATTTATTTTGGAATTACGAGTAAGCTGAATCGTGTTAAGGAAGGTGGAGACAGATCCACTGCATCTGCACTTTATGCAATTATTCATATAATTGCTCTTTCTTTCTTGTTTGGCTTTGACGCCTGCGCGATCTTTTTCGTCGCACCCAAATAAAGATGATTTCCCGCCTTCCCGCCTTCCCGCCTTCAGCTAGATTTCTGCCCGATGAAAGGGTTTCCTTAAATGGGCCTCCTAGCTAGGCTGTCAAAAAAGTTTGTTGTTCGCGAACAGCTCTTGTTCGGCTCGTTCGTTAAGTGAACGCAAGTAAACGAGCCGAACAAGAACAAGTTTTTAATGCTCGAATTATAAACGAGTCGAACACGAACAACTCTTTCTTCGCTCGTGTTCGGCTCGTTTTAGCCCGAAATTAAAAATATGTTTATAATTATTTATATAATAATATATTACATATATTATTTATATAATAATATTATATATATATATTTATATCTAAGTTTAAAACATAACTCCGGTTCGAATCATACCCTTTACATTTATTTTTTTAAATTTAATTTTTACGAGCCAATTTCGAGCCGAACACGAACACGAATATTTAAATCGAGCAGAACATGAAAACACTGCCTAGCCTGAGCTCACTCAAGCTCGGCTCGTTTACAGCCCTAAAGAAGAGCATACGATCCTTATGGCAGTTGAAACAAGGACCAAATGAGAGTCTGTGTTCCTACATCTTATAATTCCATAGAGTGATGTTGGATGTGAAGGACCTTTGAGCTGACATGACACAAACCACCCTAAAATAAGGTTTGAGTTCCAAGAGGGCTTGTTACGAACTCAGTCTGCTTGAGCCCCAGGGTTTGGCCGAGTTGATGGAATTGACCAACAAGCACATCGTCACAGAGGAAAGCATCCCCCAATTAGAGACCACAAACCACCCAGTCCAACAAAATTTGTGTGCGATGTCCGATCTGGACTGTCAAATATTTAGATTGGGCCCCACTCTAATAATAAAAAGAAAAAAAAAGATATATTTCAGTGGACTAGATTAGACAGCGCACGCAAATTTGAGTGTAGTGTCCGTACGCAATAAGTGCTCCCAGAAGAGAGCCCCACAAAGTGGCGGGTGGAAATTAAGAGGGAATCCTTAACCATCTGTCTGACTAAGAAATGAAGACAGTCAACCCACTCACAAAAATAAAGGGTCTGGCCAGTGTAACAATCAGATGTCTCAGACAAGGAGCCGAGACTAGCAGCCGACTCAATATTATGAGAGGTCAGCCCAGCTAGGGGTGTAAACAAGCAGAACACGAGCGAGCTTTGAAATCTGCTCGAGCCAAGATAAAAAGTACAATTAGTAAATTTGAGCTCCAAATTATTTGAATATTCACAACCGGTCATTGGCTTCCCTTGGTCTTTAATGTGGAAATTTAAATAGATATTTATAAAAATATTTATTATATTTTATCAGCTCTCTAATTTTTTTGTTGTTTAAAATGGTAAATAATTTGAAAATTATTCTTTGACTTTAATTATAACATCTCATTAATTTGAATGAATTTTATTATATTGTAGATTGAATACTACATTTTATTGTTATGATGGACCAAATATAATTAAAATATCCTTGGTGTAAATAGTCTTATTGTTCTCAATCTATAGACTCTATTTGCTCACATCCTATCCTCGAGTAAAACAATAATTAAAATTTACACGCTTGTGATGAATTTGACATTTCAATAAGCAAAATTTAATGAGTTACGATCACTTAATTTTGAATTCATTAATGATTTAATGCAAAAATAACAACTATTATCAACGTAATCAAAATAAAGTGTACGATGAGCTGAATTAAATTTCACCAAAATTATAGATAAGGTAACAATCTCCACATGAAGGGGGATTTGAACTTAAATTTAGATAGAACTTTGAAATACGAAGAACTCTTAAATTTTTTTCGACTATAATTGATAACCGCTACCAACAGACATAATTAGCCAGTCAATTGTCATCATCCAATTACTAATACTATTGTTCGATCACAGCAGTTCAATCAGGATTATTTAACAACTGTAATCATTTTGACCTAATTTTAATTGTTTAAATATCTTCGCCTAACTGTTATTATATAACCATCATTTCTCATCATCTTCGCCCAATCTCAAACATCATATAACGGTCTTTTGACTTTCATCTTTAGCTCGTCAAACTTACAAATCAATGACAACATTTTGTAATTTTACTATATCTCGTTAGACTTATAAATCAATGACATCATTTTGTAATTTTACAGGGAGATTTACCTGTCTGACACATAAAAATTTCTTTTTTCATTCGTAGCACTCAAATCTCTAATATCGCATAGGAATATCACTTCTGTAGATATCATCAGATAATGATTTTTAAAAATGAAAATATATTCATGAATAGATTTATGATACCGAATGTTATAAGTGTTAATATCAAATTGTGCGAATTAGATATGTAGATAAATACGAATATTGTGGTGTGCACGTAAATTTCCATAATATAAATTTTGAACAGTTGTTTTTCACAATTAAAATGTCACTGTATATCGTTAACTGTATTTCTATAAATTTACCATTTATCAACTTAAGTTATGATTGGATTTGCTCTCCAGCAATGAGATGTGTCGATTATATAGAATAGAACGGGGTGTACCGAGCTTGGTTAATTTCATCAAGTTCTATGTTGAAGCTCGAGTTTAAGTATAGGAGTTCGAGCCAGCTTATTTATTATAAAAAGAAAGAAAATAATATTATTTTAAGGTAATTTAATAAATGGATAATAGAATAAACAATTAGGAGAGAAATAATAAGAAATCACTTGATATAAAATATAAAATATTTTAAATAATTTGAAATATAGAATATTCAAATTTAATATATTTTGAGTATATTTTATAGTAAATATTTTTTAAACGAGCTGGCTCACAGACTAACGAGTCTTGTTCAGGCTAACAACTTGAGCTTGGTTTGTTAGCTTATCGAGCTCAATTCAAAAGTCACTTATCAAGCCGAGCTTGAGCCGACTCACAAATCAACTTGAGTCACTTAAATGAACATTTTAGTGTTTTTTTTAAGTGAAAAATTTTTAAAATAATGCGCGTGAAGTGCTTGAGGAAGGTGTTTTGATTTACATAATTTTTTTTTTCTATTGTTATGATATAACCAAATCAAATAACATACCCTCTTGTTTAAGTTATGTCATTGTCCTCAATCAACAGTAACTCTCGTACGTTCACAGCCTACTCATGAGTAAAATAATAATTGAATTTTACGTACTTATAATCAAATTGAACTTGCTAATAAAAAAAACTAATGAGTTAAGATCACTCATATCTGAGATCATTAATGAACTAAAGCAAAAGGATAGATTGTGACAACGAAATCAATGTGAGATGTTCAATGAGAGGTGATTTAAAATTTTGGCATAAGTATAGACAAAGCAACATTCTCCACATTAAAGAGGGCTTGTACACAAATTTATAGAGAACTTTGAGATATGAAGAACTTTTAAATTTTGCTCGACTATAATTAACTACTGTCACCCATAAATATGATTAATCAACTACCATCAAAGTAGTTGGATCTGTGAGACTAATCTTGAATTGGTCAATTGAATTGATTACACAATTAGTGGAATAAATATTGGTTTATAATAGGCGCAAATTGATGGCACTTAATGTCTACGATTATTATGTACATTTTTCCTTTTGTTACGTTATGCATTGATTAGTATAAATTGGTTGTTATGTTGCAATGTAAAACGCTCTTAAGACCTTATTCTTCTTTCTTCAAATAATAGAAAGAAATTTTCCGAAAGTTTATTCTCATTGTTCCTTTTCAATTTGTCATTCAGCGATCCATTAACTTGGAACCAACATTTGGTATCAGAGCCTGGTTCGAGAGGAAGAGCAGGCAAATCACGACGCAGTCTGCGAACGCTCGGTGCGGAAGGCTGCTGGGAGCGAACGCGGAGGCTTCGGAGGGGAAGGCCTGCGCACCAGATTGCTGTCGGAAAGCGCCGACAAGCAGAACATGAGGTTCGCGATAATATTTGCGAACGACAAGGTTCTGCGGAAGAAGGTTCGTGGTTCGCGATAGAGGAGCTTGCGAACAGAGCCAAGGGTTCTTCTGTTTTTCGCAAAACAGTATTTCACGGTGCTTCAAAGGAGCAGAGAAGGATCGCAGAGGAGGAAAATCACAAACTAGTGATTCGCTCGACCAGGGACGAGTGGGAGGAGGAAATCGCGAGACAGGAGATCTCTCGTCTGTAGTTTCGGAGAAGGCAAAATCTCATACGGAACCCTCGGGAGGAGGAAAGGTTCGAGCGGCAACAAAGGATTCGTAGGTTTCACGAACAGGCGCGGTTTTGCAGAGTAGAGTATCGTTCGCAAGAGATCGGGCTCAATCATTCCCGATAGAGGAGAATCACGACATCTACAGAGTTTGGCGTGCAGTTCGCAAGGCTCTGCGAACAGATGGTTGGCTTCGGATTCGTGCGAAGTTGGAGAGTTCTCCATTGGGAAGAAAGGTGTTCGTCGGCGGTTACGGCAGGGCAGGGCTTCGGTTTGCGGAAGCAGCAGTTACGGGAACCGTCCTTTTTTCCCTTTCTCTTCGTCTCCCCAAGTCGAAGCCCAGAAGGAATACTGGAGGAATATTGAGGAATATTCCCAAGCAAAGAGAGGATATTCCCTTCCTGCAGTTACTCAGAGGAATGAATAATAAAAGAATATTTCATTTCCATCTAAAGAATATTTTGTTTCCTCCTGAAGAGGCGAATTTCCTTTGTGAAGGAAGAAGAGAATAAAGGAATCTCCTATTTCCTAGCTGAGGAGGAGAATAGAAAGAGGAAGTTCCGAATTTGGCCTTGGGCAAGTTCCAGATTCTCTTTGTTGGGAAGAGAATCTTGGCTGGAAGAAGAATTAGAAGGCAATTTTTTCAAATTTCCTTTATCGGGAGGCGTGAAAGATTTATTTTCGGGAGGCCGCAAAACATTCATCTAATTTTATTTCGTTTTGCTGCTGCGAAGAAATTTGCAAGGAAGACGGGCTCGCGGGAAGAACGAAGGATTTCGAAAAAAGTTTGCAGTAGATTCAGCTCAGGGAAGTTCCGGACTGCCTGCGGGAAGTTATCTCCGGAGGCTGCGGAGAGGAGGTTCGGCGAGGAACAGAAAGGTTTCTGTTTTGTTCTGTTCGGGAACTGTCGGTCGAGCCGCAAGCAGCAGTTCGGTAGTTCACCGGCAAAGCTCGCGAAGGGGCGTCTTGAATCGCGACAAAGGAGGTTCGGGCGGAGTTCGGCGTAGGACCAGGTTGTGCGCGACGGAAGTTCTTCCCAGGCTTGTGCACGGCGGCGAGGTAAAGCGCGAATAGAGCAGTTCGACTTCTGCAGAAGAGGGAATAAGGAATATTTCTTCCCAGGCTTGAGTCGAGCGGTGCAGAGGTGGAGTTCTGCAAAGCAGGAGAACGATCGAGTGAAGCGGGATCGCGGGAAGCAGGTTGTTCGCGAATCAGAAGGCCGGCCAAGGTGTTCGCGCGAAGGGCTTAGGTGCGGCGAGGTTCACGACAGATCGGGCGAAGCAGATAGTTGTTCGAGCAGGGCCTGCAGAGAACGAGCATGGTGTTCGCGAGAGGCGCTGCGGAAGAGTTCGGCGCTGGAAGCGGACAAGAGAGGGAATCTTGGATTCCTAGTAGGAGGAATAATATGGAAACTAATTAATTTCTTGTGGGATTAACAATTTTTATTCTGAGAGAAGAAACTGCCTTTATCAGATAGTTAATTAAGGCAAATTCTTAATTAAGGGAAACTTAATTAAGGTAAGATTGCTGGAGAAGAAATTCTTGGAAACTTAATTGAGACAAATACTTAATTAAGGACCTAATTAAAGGAATTCAATTCCGGGAAGCAAAATTAAGGGAAATATTTAATTGAAAATATTTCAAACATTTCTCCGGATCAGAAATTTCCTTTCGCTAAGGAAGGCGAAGACGGGGAGCGGTCGAGGGCTCTCCCCAGGATTCGGCGCTGAGAAGGGACTCCAACTTTGGAAGGGAATCGAGGAATATTCTCTCCTGAATAAGGGAAGCAAGGCAAGCTCGGCAAGGAATCAAATTTCCTCCCTAATCAGGGAATATTCCCCGTTAATCGGGGAGATTAATGGAGCAGAGAAAAAAGGACTTAATTAAGGAAAGCTTTTCTGCTGTCAATTGCGGAGAAGGAAAGGATTAAATAAGGAGAACTTTCTGCTGTCGATCGCGGAAAAGGAAACTGGTTTTTCAAGGAAACTTAATTAAGAAGAATACTTAATTAAGGGAAAATAGTGATTTTCAGCTTCAACAAATTTAGCAATCGAACAAAGGAGTTCTGTCAAGCTTGTGCGGTGATTTGTAGATCGCCACTGTAAGAGTTCGCCGGTTTGGTGCTAGCAGTTACCACTACGAACAAAGTCGCCAGTTGTGCGGAGGTTAGCAGGAGAAGGAAGCCTCGGAGAGGTCTCAGTTCCGGCAGCAGGCGGATGCTTCGCGGCAGTTATCGAGGCTCTGCCTTCAGAAGAGTTCAGTCCAATGGGAAGCAGTTCTCAGAAGCAGTTCGGACGGGAAGCAGTCCACAGAAGCAGTTTAGCAGCGGAGCGGTACCACAGGCGCGACAGTTCGCGCAGAACAGGTGGAGCGGCGACGGTTCCTGCAGTTCTTCGAGTAGCGACAAGTCACAGGGGCGTGCTTCTGGTTTGTAGGGGGTGTCACGACGATTGGTGATTGCTCGCGGGAAGACGTTCGACAAGGTAGAGTTCATGACCATGAAAGGAGGCTGTTGCGTGGTTCGTCAGTTTCGCAGAGGAGAGAAGTTCGCGTGTTGTTGCCGTGAACAGAAGCGTTTGCAAACAGAGGAGCTCGGCCAGCGGAATTCGCAGGTTTGCCGCACGAGGAGTTACGATAGGTGCAGTTGCAGCGGAGTTCGTAGGTTTGTCGCACGAGTAGTTGCAGCAGGTGTAATTGCAGCGGACTTCGCACGTTTGTCGCACGAGAAGTTGCGGCAGGTGCAGTTGCAGTTGCAGCGGACTTTGCAGGTTTGTCGCACGATGAGTTGTGTCAGGTGCAGTTGCAGCGGAATTCGCAGGTTCTTCACACAAGGAGTTGCGGCAGGTGTTCGTAAGTTTGTCGCAAAAGTTGCGGCAAATGCAGTTGGTACAGGCGGAGCACTTTACTCGTGAGTGTGTCGAGAATTGACAGATCATCGTGAAGTTCGTAAGCACCGGAGAGCAGTGTACGGATATTCTCACCAAGGCTCTAGCAATAGTCAAATTTGCGAAAATGCGAGAGCCGCTTGGCGTAAACAATTTCGAACCAAATCAAGCTTACGGGGGAGATTGTGAGACTAATCTTGAATTGGTCAATTGAATTGATTACACAATTAGTGGAATAAATATAGATTTATAATAGGAGCAAATTGATGACACTTAATGCCTGCGATTATTTTGTACATTTTTCCTTTTATTACGTTATGGTTATGCATTAGTTAGTATAAATTGGTTGTTATGTTACAATGTAAAACGCTCTGAAGACCTGTATTTTTCCTTCTTCAAATAATAGAAAGAAATTTCCGAAAGTCTATTCTCATTGTTCCTTTTCAATTTGTCATTCAACGATCCATTAACTTGGAACCAACAGGATCACTATAATTTGTTCACCATCGTTCGATCGTCATTGCATGAACATAATTATTTAATTGAATTTAACCAATTATCATCATTTAAACATTATAAAAGCCCTAGTTTATAAATAACCTCATGTAAGGCCTTTATAAAAATATCAATGTATATTGCAAACTTCATTATAAATACGTATATTTCTATTAAGTAAATTATGAAGAGGGTGGCAAATTTCACATAAATTTGGTCCTTTGATTAAGCAATTATGACGACATTTTGTTTATGTGACTGCTCATATGAGCAACATAAAAAACACTATATGCACGTCGATATGGGCCACAATTTTCTACTTAACTTTTTAACATCTAAAATTAAATATTATCAAATAAAATAATTTAATATCTCCGGCCTAGTAACATAAATCTATAAAAAATATATTCAGCTTATTAAATACTAACTAGGCGGATCTTTTATTTATTATTATTATTTATTTTTTAAAAAATTATAATTTTTCTTCGAGGCAAAAAAATTAACAGATAAACACAAAGAAATTATTTAAATTAAAATCATCACTTGTGCAAGAGTATAAAATTAACTCATTCTGCAACCTAAAAATGAATTGAATTAAAATTATGCATTCAAATAATTAAAATGTAACATTTCAACTAAAACAAAATAAACAAATTAAAAAAAATAATCCTAATCACTTTCCTGCAGAACATTAAAAATCAGCCAATGTATTCAAATCTCCATCCCCGTCCAGAACAAGCTAGCAAATTAACGAACTTCGACACATGAGAGCGAAAGCTTTCAGTTAGAAGATGCCAAGCTTTGCTTCTTTCTTCACGGTATCGAACAGCTCTGACGGCAGCGACGCGAGCTGCAGCGGCAGCTCTGTTTGCAGCAGAAACAGCTCGGTTGAGTTCATCTTCCACAGTGGGCAAAAGAATTGCCCTCTCTGCAGCATTTCTTCCACTCTACCAATATTCAATTAATTGAAATTAAGCTCATATAAGTCTAATGTATATAAAGACAATTCATTTCTTTCATATTGAATTAAGCAATTCTATACCTGAGCAAAGCTGTAAACTTGAGGGTGTGCAGGAGAGAGGGAGTTCTTGAGAGTTCCATAGTTCCATTCTCCTGACTTAACACCTCCACCTCTTAAGGCGTACATTCCGAAACCTTGCTGCACGCCTTCCTGCCATGAGCCTTCATAACAGTCACCATTGGCATAGTAATAAACTCCAAATCCATGAGCCATTCCGCCGAAATATGCACCCGCATATTTATCGCCATTACTAATGAATTTATATAAAAATCCTCAAATAAAAGTTTAAAAATCTTGACTTTTGAATAAAAAATATTACGTGCAAACATAATATGTGTGAATTATGTGTGGATTATTGGAATTCGTTGGGATGGTATTGGCCCCAATATCAATTTAATATCATTAATCCGCATATGTGAATATATCATACCTGAAATGATAGACCCCTAAGCCATGTTTCACCCCAAACTCGAACTGTCCCACATAGCAGCCACCATCCGAGCATCTCAGCACTCCATAGCCGTTGCTTTGTCCGCGAGCCCATTCACCGGCATAGCCGACGCTTTTGTTGAATTGATAGACACCAAAACCATGATATAGGCCCTTGCGATAATGACCATAGTATCGTGTTCCCTTCCCCCACCGCTCGATCCCATAGCCATCGCACTTCCCGTCCACCCAATCGCCCTCGTATCTCCCTCGCTCGAAGAAATCATAGACACCACTCCCGTTGAACTTCCCCAAGTAAAGCTCCCCTTCATATGAATCCCCATTAGAGTACAACTCTGTACCTACCCGATTATCAATGCTTGCTCCAGCAAAAACCGTGGGGTTCTCCTCGTCCCCAACAAACCATTCAACGGGCTTTTTCCGGCGTAGGAGTAGAAAAAGGCCGGACTTTATTAGGATGATTGAGGAAGCAAGGGAAAGAAACCAGATGTTTAAGATGGAGAAGGGCCCGCTGCGGAGGTAGTGGTAGAAGACCATAAGGAAAGTGAGTAGAATGAGTGGGAAGCAAGTAGTGAAGACGACACTGTGGCAGGCCAAAAGCATTTCATTGAAGGTGGAGAGTCTGTAAGACGATGATCGAAGGAAGGATGAGAATTTCTGCATTTGCATTTCTTCTTTGTGCTTTCTAATGGCAGCAACAAAACTTGCAGTAATGCGAAGCATAGTACTGAGCGAACGTAGTTATAAAAAGAAGAGTAACAGATTGGGAGAGAGAAGCGGAGGAAATTCGGAGTGCCGTTTTTTGGCATATGAAATGACGGTGTTTAATTTGGATATGATTTTGTTGGATAAGGAAGCTTGAAATTGCCATCAACGTCAACGTTTACTTGGATTTTGGCGACTTCTTAATTCGTGTTTTTACTCGGATTTTAAATCTTCAAATTAAAACAAAATTTAGCTATTTAATTTACGTAGCAAATCGAATCAAATTCAACAAATAAGCAATTATATATTAGCAGATTTTGTGGAACGAACACTGGAATTTAAAATTCGAA
>NW_018165555.1:1272915-1273170 GCF_001263595.1 Phalaenopsis equestris
TATATATATATATATATATATATATATATATATATATCATTTAATGAAAATTAGTATCATTTATGGAACAAATATGGAACATTCAATATGGACTACAAACTTACATTGTATGTCTTAAACTTCGGGGAATGTATATCATTGATTACTCCAGGTATATATTAGGTGTGACTTTTTTTTTAATCAGGGAAAACGCTAATATTTTCTTCAGTTTATTTTAAACAAAGTATTATATCCTATTCATTATTTTAAAGGGGC
>NW_018165555.1:1273270-1284062 GCF_001263595.1 Phalaenopsis equestris
TAGGCAATTATTCATATAATTGCTCTTCCTTTCTTATTTGGTTTTGACGCCTGCTCGCACTCCCGCGCGATCTTTTTCGTCGCACCCAAATAAAGATGATTTCCCGCCTTCCCGCCTTCCCGCCTTCCCGCCTTCAGCTAGATTTCTGCCCGATGAAAGGGTTTCCTTAAATGGGCCTCCTAGCTAGGCTGTCAAAAAAGTTTGTTGTTCGCGAACAGCTCTTGTTCGGCTCGTTCGTCAAGTAAACGAGCCGAACAAGAACAAGTTTTTAATGCTCGAATTAAACTCTGTGTTCGCTCGTGTTCGGCTCGTTTTAGCTCGAAATAAAAAATATGTTTATAATTATTTATATAATAATATATTAAATATATTACTTATATAATAATATTATATATATATTTATAACTAAGTTTAAATGATAACATCTCATCTGGTAATGTGGTTAGTGTCTTTTTTTGTATATATTTGCTTCGGGTTCGAATCCTACGCTTTACATTTGTTTTTTTAAATTTAATTTTTACGAGCCAATTTCGAGCTGAACACGAACACAAATATTTAAATCGAGCAGAACACGAGCCAAGCCTGAGCTCACTCAAGCTCGGCTCGTTTACAGCCCTGCTCCTAGCATGATTAATTGATGCATTTAAATACATCGCAGGCGGCCCAGCTCTCTATATATATCTACCTCTTTGGTTTCATGCAAGCAGTAAAAAGGAAGAAACTCGCAGGTTTGGTTTTTTTCCTTTGGATTCCCGTTGATTCTTCTTCTGGGTTGCTCACGAGTAGAGAGAGGAGAGAGAGAAAGAAACTTGAAGTTTTTATTTCTTTTTTCTTCTTCTTTGGTTGTTGGCTTCTTCTTGGTGTCACTCTCGATTTAGAGAGAGAGATGGGGTGTTTTCTTGTAAATGTTGAGGTAATCGACGGTGTAAATCTTCGAAGTAATAAAATTCTCTGCAGTTCCGTGGACTTAAGCAATTTATCGAATCACGTAAATCTATGTGTCGCCCTTTCTGGTGATTTTTTCTCATTCCAATTTTGCTTTATTACCATCGTTTTTCACAATAAATCGCAGCACTATATATATATATATATATATATATATATATATATATCATTTAATGAAAATTAGTATCATTTATGGAACAAATATGGAACATTCAATATGGACTACAAACTTACATTGTATGTCTTAAACTTCGGGGAATGTATATCATTGATTACTCCAGGTATATATTAGGTGTGACTTTTTTTTTAATCAGGGAAAACGCTAATATTTTCTTCAGTTTATTTTAAACAAAGTATTATATCCTATTCATTATTTTAAAGGGGCATATACATACATACCTCTTAATTACCATGCATTTACATATCCAAGTCTTAAACATTTATGCTTTATGCATATCACTCAAAATTGTAACATCAGCACACACACACACATATGTATATATATATATATATATATATATATATATATGACACCAAAGTGGTATAACCATAAAAGTAAAAATTTAGGTGCTAGTAAGAATCGTATAGTATGTCTATAAAGTTTCTTTATTTATTGTGCACACATGTATCAATATTATGATTTTACTTCATGTTTTATTTTTTTTCTCGTGGACTTCAGACCATATTTAAAACGACATTGTGATGCAAGAGCTTATCCCAAATCATAATAACAGAGCCTCCATATCAAAGATCTCTCCAAATAATTACATCATTTTTGTATGTCTCGAGGAGAAGTATTTTTGTTCATCTAAACTTACTGACCAAGCATATGTTTGCAGGCTTAAAAAGTTGTCTAAAATAACTAGTGTGTTTAAGGCTCACTATACCCTGATGGGGTGTGAGTCCTTTATGGGAGGGTTCGAGTTTGTAGCCAATTCATTTTTTCACCTTCATTCGAGAGGTCTCCATGTTCGAATTATAAAGGAGCCGAACACGAACAGCTCTTAGTTCGCTCGTGTTCGGCTCGTTTTAGCTCGAAATAAAAAAAAAAAGTTATATAACTATTTATATAAGAATATATTACATATATTATTAATATAATAATATATTATATGTATATTTATGTCTAAATTTAAATCATAATACTTCATGTGGCAATGTGGTTAGTGTCTTCTTTTGTGTATATTTGGTTCAAGTTTGAATCTCACACTTTAGATCTATTTTTCTCAATTTAATTTTAACGATTTTAACGAGCCAATTTCGAGCCGCAATTTCGAGCCGAACATGAACACTAATATTTAAATCGAGCTGAACACGAGCCAAGCCTGAGCTCGCTCAAGCGCGGCTCATTTACAGACCTAATTACTATCGTTCGATCACAGCAGTTCAATCACTATAATCTAACGAGTGTAATTATTTTGATTTAATTTTAATTGTTTAAATATCTTCGCCTAACTAGTATTATATAACCATCATTTCTCCATCGTCTTCGCCCTATCACAAACATCATATGGTTGTTTGACTTTCAACTTTATCTCGTTAAATTTATAAATCAATGACAGTATTTTGTAATTTCTCATGATTGAAAGCAAATCTCTAAACCACTAGGTTAAGAGTGCTCACATATAATTTAATTTATGTGATGATTAAATTTGAAATTTTAACTTAGATGAAATTTACTTTTATTTTTAAATTATGCATCATTTAACACATTCCACGCGTGTGCAAGTTTCAATCATATGGAAGTTTAAGCCTTTGAATTCTGTTAAAGCCAAAATAAAAGGCGCAATTAATAAATTGGAGCTCCAATTTATTTAAATTCTCACAACCGACCGTTGGCTTCCATTGATCCTTAATAGATAGGATTATAAAAATTTAGTTATATTTTATCAGCTCTCTAATATTTTAGTTGTTTAAAATATAAATCAATTTGAATATTATTCTTTGACTTTATAACACCTCATTTATTCGAATGAAATTTATTAAATTAATGTAGATTGAATACCACATTTTATGGTTATGATGTAACCAAATCAAATAACATACCCTCTTGATTAAGTTATGTTATTGTCCTCAATCAACAGTGACTCTCATTTGTTCACAGCCTACCCTTGAGTAAAATAATAATTGAATTTTACATACTTATAATCAAATTGAACTTGCTAATAAAAAAAACTAATGAGTTAAGATCACTCATATCTGAGATCATTAATGAACTAAAGCAAAAGGATAGATTGTGACAACGAAATCAATGTGAGATGTTCAATGAGAGGTGATTTAAAATTTTGGCATAAGTATAGACAAAGCAACATTCTCCACATTAAAGAGGGCTTGTACACAAATTTATAGAGAACTTTGAGATATGAAGAACTTTTAAATTTTGCTCGACTATAATTAACTACTGTCACCCATAAATACGATTAACCAACTACCATCATAGCAGTTGGATCACTATGATTTGTCCGTCGTCGTTCGATCACCATTGTACGAACATAATTATTTAATTGAATTCAACCAATTATCATCATTTAAACATTATAAAAGCCTTAGTTTATAAATAGCCTCATGTACGGCCTTTATAAAAATTTCAAAGTATATTGCTGTTGTTTATTCATGGCTCTTAATTATGACATAAAATGACACACTTGTAACTTTTTCTTTGCCTCTTGGAAGCCTCATCCATCTATAAATAGATGAGGGGTCTTAAGGGATAAGGAGAGAAAAATCTGATCAAGAAGATCAAGAGGAGGAAGAAGATTCAGCAAGAAGAGGAAGGAGTGGAGATGCTTTAGAATTGAGGGAGAGGTCTTGTAGAGAGAGAGATCTTGGTGATTCCTCGATGTAATGAGCTTGTAATTCTTCCTTTTGTGCTAGTGAATTTGGTAGCGATTCCCTCCGTGGATGTAGGTCTAAGGACCGAACCACGTAAATCCTCGTGTTTGTGTTCTTATTCGTTGTGGCATTTCTTTCCTCTGTTTTTCTGGTTTTTCCTTTTGTACATGCTTGCTGCGTTTTTCAGTTCTTGGAACAAGAACTTTTATATCAGCTCAGGTTCTTGGATTCAGGGAGATTGCTTGGTTAGTTACTGTTATCATCTCCCTCGTCATCCAAGAAACGCAGCAGCAAGCAGGTCCTTCGGCAATCCCAATCCTTAGCTTGCAGGTGGATTTCCCGACAGAGAAGAGGATAAGGCACTGCAGCAAATTTCTTGGCATTCCCAACCGTAGCCTTTAAAGAAGTTTCAAGAAGGAATTTGATATTTTATTTTGCATTCCATTTCTTATTTCTTGGCATTCTTGACGGAGCAAGATTACAATAATTTGAAATCATAATCTTGCTGAAAAGATTTGTACAATACTATTAAATATCTTTTCTATCTAACTCAATCCATAAGGAGTTCTTCGCAACAGCATGGTTGTAGGTGTTTGGCAGAGCGGATTTCACAACAATTGCAAACTTCATTACAAATAAGTTTATTTCTATTAAGTAAATTATGAAGAGGGTGGCAAATTTCACATAAATTCGGCCCTTTGGTTAAGCAATTATGATCACATTTTGTTTATTTCTACTTAACTTTTTAACATCTAAAATTAAATATTATCAAATAAAATAATTTAATATCTCCGGCCTAGTAACATAAATCTATAAAAAATATTTTCACCTTACTAAATACTAACACGGCGGATCTTTTATTTATTATTATTATTTATTTTTTAAAAAATTATAATTTTTCTTTGAGGCAAAAAAATTAACAGATAAATACAAATAAATTATTTAAATTAAAATCATCACCTGTGCAAGAGTATAAAATTAACTCATTCTGCAACCTAAAAATGAATTGAATTAAAATTATGCATTCAAATAATTAAAATGTAACGTTTCAACTAAAACAAAATAAAAAAAATTAAAAAAAAATCCTAATCACTTTCCTACAGAACACTAAAAATCAGCATATGTTTTCAAATCTCCATCCCCGTCCAGAACAAGCTACCAAATTAACGAACTTCGACACATGAGAGCGAAATCTTTTAGTTAGAAGATGCCAAGCTTTGCTTCGTTCTTCACGGTATCGAACAGCTCTGACGGCGTCAGCCCCCGGAGCTGCAGCGGCAGCTCTGTTTGCAGCAGAAACAGCTCGGTTGAGTTCATCTTCCACAGGGGGCAGAAGAATTGCCCTCTCTGCAGCATTTCTTCCACTCTACCAATATTCAATTAATTGAAATTAAGTTCATATAAGTCTAATGTATATAAAGACAATTCATTTCTTTCATATTGAATTAAGCAATTCTATACCTGAACAAAGCTGTAAACTTTAGGGTGTGCAGGAGAGAGGGAGTTTTTGAGAATTCCATAGTTCCATTCTCCTGACTTAACACCTCCACCTCTTAAGGCGTACGTTCCGAAACCTTGCTGCACGCCTTCGTGCCATGAGCCTTCATAACAGTCACCATTGGCATAGTAATAAATTCCAAATCCATGAGCCATTCCGCCGAAATATGCACCCGCATATTTATCGCCATTACTAATGAATATATATAAAATCCTCAAATAAAAGTCTAAAAATCTTGAATTTTGAAAAAAAAAAACGTGCAAGGGTATGTATCAAAAAACTATTTCGTGCAAACAAAATATTTGTGGATTAGTGGAATTGGTTGAGATGGTATTGGTCCCACTATCACTTTAATATCATCAATTCTCATATGTGAATATATCATACCTGAAATGATAGACACCTAAGCCATGTTTCACCCCAAACTCGAACTGTCCCACATAGCAGCCACCATCCGAGCATCTCAGCACTCCATAGCCATTGCTTCGCCCGCCAGCCCATTCACCGGCATAGCCGACACTTTTGTTGAATTGATAGACACCAAAACCGTGATATAAGCCCTTGCGATAATGACCATAGTATCGTGTTCCCTTCCCCCACCGCTCGATCCCATAGCCATCGCACTTCCCGTCCACCCAATCGCGCTCGTATCTCCCTCGCTCGAAGAAATCATAGACACCACTCCCGTTGAACTTCCCCAAATAAAGCTCCCCTTCATATGAATCCCCATTAGAGTACAACTCTGTACCTTCCCTATTATCAATGCTTGCTCCAGCAAAAACCGTGGGGTTCTCCTCGTCCCCAACAAACCATTCAACGGGCTTTTTCCGGCGTAGGAGTAGAAAAAGGCCGGACTTTATTAGGATGATTGAGGAAGCAAGGGAAAGAAACCAGATGTTTAAGATGGAGAAGGGCCCGCTGCGGAGGTAGTGGTAGAAGACCATAAGGAAAGTGAGTAGAATGAGTGGGAAGCAAGTAGTGAAGACGACACTGTGGCAGGCCAAAAGCATTTCATTGAAGGTGGAGAGTCTGTAAGACGATGATCGAAGGAAGGATGAGAATTTCTGCATTTGCATTTCTTCTTTGTGCTTTCTAATGGCAGCAACAAAACTTGCAGTAATGCGAAGCATAGTACTGAGCGAACGTAGTTATAAAAAGAAGAGTAACAGATTGGGAGAGAGAAGCGGAGGAAATTCGGAGTGCCGTTCTTTGACACATGAAATGCCGGTATTTAATTTGGACATGATTTTGTTGGATAAGGAAGCTTGAAATTGCCATCAACGTCAACGTTTACCAGAGGTTGGCGACTTCTTGATTCATGTTTTTATTTAGATTTTAAATCTTCAAATTAAAACAAAATTTAGCTATTTAATTTACGTAGCAAATCTAATCAAAGCGAACTAATAAGCAATTATATATTAGAAGATTTTGTGGAACCAACGCTGGAATTTAAATTCGAATGAAGGGCTCATTTGATGGCTCATAATTACATGTTTTTTTAATAAATATAACTAAATAAAATTAATCTTGTTATATGTGATATTACTTTAATTCGTTTTTACTGGAGAATTAAGTTAAGAAAGAATTTTATATTCACAAAATCAAATTTAATATCTTCTAAATTATTTTTTTAAAATTCGAGAAGAATAGTGAAGTAACCGATTAACTTACAAATTTCGATTGAATTTGATAATGCATCACTTTGTTTTAATTTGATGGGATAGAAATAGAATTCTTAGAAATTTATCCGTATAATGTAAATTAATATCATTTATTAAATAAATATGGAACATTTAATATGGATTATTTCATTATATTGTATGTCTTAAACTTAGCAGAATGTTTACATTTATTACTCCAGGTTTACACAAGTTGTGATTTTCTTCATCTCCTCAATCAAAGAATAGGCCTCATCAAAGGGTTTTAATATTATGGAACCTCCTACAGCTGTGTATATGATCGCTTTAAGGGACCCTACCAACCTGTTATAAAAAAGTTTGAATGATCAACCAACCAAGTAGTGCGTGGTGGGGGCACTTCCTAAAGAGCTTCAATTTTATCGTTTTTACTGGAGAATCACATAGAAAGTTTTAATTTTATCCTTCCATCGTTCAATTCAAGGGAGAAATAAAGAATCTTACTCACTCTTCTTTATAAAACCATTAACTCAAACTTTGATTTAAACATAGAAATCATACACAAAGTTTTCACAGAAACTCAAAAGAAAACCCAAACTTATCTCCTTCTTTTACAAAGTAAGATGGATGAAATGGAAACGAGTAGTGAATACTCCTTTTAATCCTCTCTTCTCTTCTTTCTCTACTCAAAAACTCCTTGTGAAGCCTCTCTGGTCTTCCTCTTTAATGCTCTATGCTCCAAAATGATAAAAAAAATGAGGAAAAGCCCCATTCATATTCAATTCCATCATTTATATAGCCTCTCCCGGTGAAAGGACGCAACCAACCACCAAAACTGCAAAAGTAAGCGTGATGGTGGCAAAGCACCCATGGTTAGCGCCATAGCACCATAAATATTCATAAATCGAATCCCCTAGGTGCTAGTGTCGCAGCACCCTGACGTTGCACAATAGCATTTAGGTGGTACAATTGTAGTGCCAGGTTTCCAATAGTTCAGGAAAATGGCCAAAAATCCTCCTTTCTAGGTCCCTAAGCGCTCACGGTCAACTCCAAGGTGCTATATTTCCAGCACCCCAATGCTAGTTTCATTGTGCCAACTTTTTCGATCGCTCTGTTTTCACTGCTCTCTAGAGTGGTTCTGGTGCCTAGACGCCAGAATACTATTTTGCCCGGTTTCACTTTGTTTCAAAGTTTGGTTGCTCCATTTACCTGATTCATGTAATACAACACCAAAAACCTTCCAAAAAGCATAATATAAACATAAAAAAAAGGTATAATTAAGGTGATAAATAAGCACATTGCAATCACATGTTAATATCCAAACCGTCATTTATTTGCTTGTCTACCTGGATGACATTCTCATCACATAAAACAATCCTTTTGTCATGCATATCCTCAAATCCAAGCTCCAACTAAAATAACTCAGTCTCATCACAACCTTCCTTGGCATTACCATCCAAACCAGACTACTTGGCTACCATTTGACTCGATCTTCCTACATCCACAATATCCTCCAACAACTTGGCATGTCAAATTGCAAACCCATTCATAGTCCTCTCCCCCTTAAACTTCAACCCGACCCAAATTCTACACAAGAATACTATGACTTTACCCAATATCCTCAGCTAGTAGGGTCACTCCAATTCCTAACCATCACACGATCCAACATTTCCTTCACCACCAAATACATTTGCCAACAAATGCATCACCTACCCATCTATCACTTTCAACTAATCAAATGTTTACTACGATATCTCAAAGGCACAATCAGATTGGGTCTCCCTATCACCAAAGGTAACTTCTAGCTTGGCATTTACTCAGATTTTGACTGGGCAGGTGATTCACAAGATCAACGTTCTATTACTGGCTTTTGCACCTTTCTCAGCAATAATTTAATATACAAAAGCAAAAGTCTTTGGATCGCTCCTCCATCGAAGTTGAATACCATGCTCTCGCCGTAGCTATAATGAATGTCCTATGGAACAGACTGACTCTATAAGAGTTTCACGTCTCCCCCAACACTCCACCAATTTTCTACGACAACACTTCGACAACTGATATTGCACTGAATCCAATCTTCCACGTCAAAATGAAGCATGTCAAGATCGACTACCACTTCATTCAGAATCACATCGCATCTGGAGTAGTCTTCAATGCACTTCAACAAAATTTAACTATCACTTCACTTGATAGTCAGCTCGAGGGGGGATAACAGACCCATAACTCAAGGCGACAACAGGCATTCTACTTCCACCTTCTCCGCTACAGCCTCAATGGATTGGAACAACCATCTCCCCCTAGAATACTTTATTCCCATACTATATGTTTTAACAGTAGTGTAATAAAATTCGATCCACTCATTTTTATTCATTAATGTTGATCCGAGATGACCCTTGAAGGAATCTCGCGATTACCTGCAGAAGAGTCCTCTGTAAAGCTCTAATGCTAGTAGTGTTGAAATATAAACTTGATTTTAGTTGTTTAAAGAAAGCTTAATTTCTATAAGCTTATTCTAGAATATGTGGTAGGTATGAAATTATTGTGTAGTAGGTGTGGTTGGTGTGGTAGGTGTTGAATTATTGTGTGGTAGGTGTGGAATTATTTGTAACCATTGGATTGTAATTGTGGTGGCACAATCCTAGCCATTAATTTACACTAGTATAAATAGAATAGGGGTGGAGTTTTTGAGTTTGTATCAAGCCAAGTAAAGGTGTTAAATAAGAGTGGAGCTTCTTCCATAAGTTATTTTTTTGGCCTTTGTCATTTCCTAAAAGCTTCTCCATTCCAACAAAGTGGTATCAGAGAGAGGTTCCATTACAGAGAAATGGAAAATGGTGGCATGACTTCGTTCCAAGTCCTGATGCTTAAGGAAAGCATCTACGACAATTGGAGTATCAAGATGAAGGCACTCCTTGGAGCCGCATGACGTTGGGAGGTTATGGAGAAAGGCTACGATGAGCCAAGTGAGGGATGAGTCTGTTCTATCCACAACACAAAAGGATAGCTTACGAGACTTGCGAAAGAGAGACAAGAAGGCTCTCTTCCTCATCTATCAAGCTTTAATGAAAGAGAAGCAAAGAGAATTTATGAAAATTTTGAGAGTAAAAAAAGAATTAATTGCTTTAGTTATTACTCCACTTGTCCCTTGTAAATTACTCAGATAATGACTGCTGAAATTAAAAAATAAATAAATAAATAATTAATTAATTAATTAAAAATAAAAAGAGAAAATTTTGCATGTTTTTTGAAATATGAGTAAGGTTAAAGATGTCAATATTAGTTTGCAAAAGATTTCAACTTTATGTAGCAAGGAAACAGACAGGAACGAATTAAATTTGTTTTGTCTCTGTTGAGGGTATAAATGCAAATCTCGTCCATAAGGAGCTATAAGCAGGCAAAATATTGTACTGTTTTGTTTACCATGGATTTGTTGCTTTCAATTGTCTATAAGGAGGGGGCCTAAGTGTAGATAGGTTGTTTCAAGAAGCTTGCTTGGTCCCATGTGGTTGCATTTATTGAACATTGAGGAATGTATGCTTTGTTTTATGATTGATGATTATTGAAATTTTGTAAATGAATTATTTATTTATTTATTTTAAAATATGTTAACAATTTGAGTATTTTTTTTTATCTAATATTAATATAATTTAAATTGAGACCTTGACTTAAATTGGTGTTTTAGCCTAATATGTAATAAATATGGTTGATCGAAGAGTCAACTACATTGAAGAAAAAAAAAAGAAGAAAACACTCTACTTCTAGCATACAAAGGCAATGAAAGAGGTGAAGATAGTACATGGTACCTGGACACCGGTGCAAGCAACCATATGTGTGGGAGACGAAGCATGTTCGTAGAGCTTGATGAATCAGTAAGTGGCAA
>NW_018165555.1:1285490-1287299 GCF_001263595.1 Phalaenopsis equestris
AGAAAATTCAAGTGAAAGAGTACCACGCTTCAGGAGATTAGAAGATCTTTATGAGGTAACTATGAATCAAGATAATCTTACTCTTTTTTGTCTTTTTGCCGACTGTGAACCCATGGACTTTCAAGAAGCCATACAAAGCAAGAAGTGGAAAGATGGAATGGATGAAGAAATTAAGGCGATCGAGAAGAACGAAACATGGGAGCTGGCTTCACTTTCTAAAGGGTATAAGGCAATTGATGTGAAGTGGGTGTATAAAGCGAAGAAGAATTCCAAAGGAGAAGTTGAAAGATACAAGGCAAGATTGGTGGCAAAAGGCTACAGTCAAAGAGCAGACATCGACTATGATGAGGTATTTGCCCCTGTTGCTCGATTAGAAACTATTAGACTAATCATCTCTTTGGCAGCTCAAAATAAGTGGAGAATACATCAAATGGATGTAAAATCTGCCTTCTTGAATGGAATACTTGAAGAAAAAGTCTACATTAAGCAACAACCAGGATATAAAATCAAAGGGCAAGAAGACAAGGTTCTAAAGCTAAAAAAGGCTCTATACGGGCTAAAGCAAGCACCAAGAGCATGGAATAGCCGAATCGACAAATATCTGCAAGAGAAAGGCTTCATGAAGTGTCCTTATGAGCATGCTCTTTACATCAAGAATGAGAATGAAAGTGTCTTGATTGTTTGTTTATATGTCGATGACTTAATCTTCACCGGAAACAATCCAAGCATGTTTGAAATGTTCAAAAAAACGATGACAAAGGAGTTCGAAATGACAGATATTGGGCTCATGGCATTCTACCTTGGCATTGAAGTCAAACAAACGGAAGATGGGATCTTCATCTCTCAAGAAGGTTATGCAAGGGAGATATTGAAGAAATTCAAGATGGAGAATTGTCAACCAATAAAAACCTCTATAGAATGTGAAGTCAAGCTATCACAGTTTGATGATGGAAAAAGAATTGATCCAACATTTTTCAAGAGTTTGGTTGGAAGTTTGCACTACTTAACATGCACAAGACCTGATATTCTTTATGCTGTTGGACTTGTCAGTCGCTACATCGAGACTCCGACTGTTACCCACCTGAAGACTGCTAAAAGAATTATACGCTATATCAAAGGTATAATTGATTTTGGCTTATTTTACTCATCATCCAACAATTTCAAGCTTGTATGATATAGCGACAGTGATTGGGCTGGAGACATGGATGATAGAAAGAGCACTACAGGGTTCGTGTTCTTCATAGGAGACTGCTTTCACTTGGATGTCAAAGAAACAACCAATAGTCACTCTTTTTACTTGCGAAGCAGAGTGCGTGGCTGCAACCTCATGTGTTTGTCATGCAATTTGTCTTCGAAATCTATTAAAGGAGTTATGTTGTCGGCACTATTTTTGGTATGGGCTTTGCCCATAAGAAGCTGTCGGTCATCGGAATTGAAATCCCGTTGCCTGCTTCGGAAGGACGTTTTTTTTTTTTTAAAAAATTTAGTTTTGAAAAAGATGAAGTCAAACTGACCCCATAATTTTCATAGTTTAGATGAAAGAGCGTTTTATCTCAAATCATGTATCTATCCCGAAGGATGAATGCAAGAATTGAGAGTGCGGCTCGATCAAATAAACTAAAGAAAGTTATGACATCCGTTTGGTCTGCGAAACCAATGTATTGGCCGACAAGTTCCCCTATTTAATATAAGGAATTAAATAGAGCTTATATTGTGCTGGGTTCGGGATAAGCTTCCTATAGGGGCAAGCCCCTATAGTTAATTACATCATAGATAACTCAAGTTACCTAAGAATACTCTCGATAAAAA